>NC_041383.1:657580187-657682008 GCF_002162155.2 Triticum dicoccoides | reverse complement strand
CACAATAAAATGAATACCCCCTGCTAGCTGGGACCCACCATAGTGGGTGGCTGACTTGTGGGCCTACTAAGTTGATAGGGACGGAGGGCTTTGTCAACTTAGTCAATACTCCAGTGATCGTACGATGTCCATCCAACGTCCATAGTGCTTCTTCAACCTCTGTTCTTCTTGCTCCAGCCGCCCAAAGCAGCGCCGATCTTGCCGCCTGCTCCTGCCTCCCGTGGCCGGCTGTGCTACCGCGGAGGCCTCACCGCCCCCATACTACTCCCACCGCTGGCCAGGCCATCCCTCTACTCACCCACACCCCCTGTTATTCTACGGCGACGGCAGCCTCACACCACAGCCGAACTAGTGAACCCTCGTACTCCTCTCCGCGTGGGCATCCACTGCCGCGTCTTCCCTGGCTCCGCGTCGTCCCCTTCCTAGGCCTCACCGTCATCCACCACCGTGATGCTCTCGGCACAGCGTGGTCAAGGAACGACTTCCATCTGACATGGACTGTATGTGGAGAGGCTGACAGCTGGGTCCACGGCCGCAGCAAGGAAGTACCTCCTTATTACGCGAAAAATAATGATACCTCCACCTGACAGCAGGGACCCACCGTACGGGCCACTGTATTTTGTGAAAAAACATTTCCCTCTGACAGCTGGGACCCACCAGCTACATCTTCGCACGCAAGGAAGTGCGTCCGGGCAAAAAAATGATTCGCCCCCCTGAGTGCTGGGACCCACCAGCTACATCTTCGCACGCAAGGAAGTGCCTGATAGTCGGGACCCACCTGGTCGAAGCATATGTAGTGCTGTCATTCTGGTCACGAACGTGTACGTACATACTGGTGGATGTAGAGGCGCGCACGTGTCGCGGTAGAGGCGCGCACGTAGCATGTACATGTACGTACAGCGGCCACTTTGCAAGAAAGAAAATACGGCCACGTACGTACATATGGGCGGGGTCTCGAACTCCTACTCGTGCATACATACGGTCAGGGCTCATGTACATGGCTGGGTCGGAATGGAGAAACTGCGTTGTCGTCGTGTTCATCAGGAGGCAACGGAACGCGTGGGAGCCAACCGGCTTGGACAGAACAAGCGATGGAAACGAGGCCTAGCGTACTGCAGAACGGAGGAAACGGCCTTGTGTTCGACCGGCCACGTTCGAAACGGGATCCTGTTCATCGGGAGGGTCTGGCGTACCGCAAAACAGAGGAAACGGACTTGTGTTGGACCTCCTACAATTGAAACGGGGTCCTGTTGATCCGAAGGGGTGTGGCGTAGCGCAAAACGGACGAAACAGACTTGTGTTGGAGCGCTACGGTCGAAACGGGGGTCCTGTTCATTGGGAGGTGTGTGGCGTGCCGCAAAACGGGACTCCACGGGATACTGTTCATCTCCACCGTCGACCTCCTCCAGCCTCCATGGGATACTATTCATCCACCGTCGACCTCCTCCAGCCTCCACCTGCTCCTGTTCATCCATGTGCTCCTGTTCATCCAGCCTCCATCGCGCGCTACTCCACTGGCTACTGTTCAACCACCCCTCTCCACGGGCTCCTGTTCAACCACCCCTCCACGGGTTACTGTTCATCCACCCCTCCACCGTCTACTGTTCATCCAGCCCTCCACGGGGTCGTCTTGTTCATCCAGCCCTCCACGGGGTCCTGTTCATCCAGCCCCAACCGGCTCGATCGATCGGGGTCCTGTTCATCCAGAGGCAACGCCATAGGGTCCTATTCATCCTCGCACACCGCTCATTGTTCATCCAGAGGCAGCTTCGATCGGCTTCAGTTAGCAGCAGTAGCGAAGGAATCGCTCGATCGGGTTCAGTTAACAGCCATCGACCGATCGCTCGGGTTCAGTAACGTGTAGCCTGCAGTGCAATCGCTTGAGTTTAGTTAGGTAACGCCTCGCTCGGGTTCAGTTAGGGCCCAACGCCTCGCACACATGTGTGTATGTGTATGAGAGAAACGCGCATCACTCGGCCCCCGACCACCCACCGTAACCGGGAACTCCCCGAAATTTTCCTCGCCCTCGCTTCTACCACGGTTTTCCCATCATGGATGGCCCAAAGAATGTCATGCAGCTGCGTCTCCGGCCCGCCCAGGACGAAAATCCCATTTTATGTCATGATTTTTCGTCATAGAAGTAGGAGCCCACCACATCTATGATGGTACCAGGTTTTGTCACAATTATCGACATAAAATTGTCATAAGTATGACAGAAAAAAAATTCGTTCGGCCCAAAATGTCATGGATGTGGCTTTTTTTGTAGTGGGTGGGCGGCCGGCCCTGGCTGTGTGGGAATATTGTGGGGAGAGAAAACATGCTGAGTGAGATTGTGATCGAGAGAGGTTCCGAGAGACTGAGAGATCGAGAGGGAGGCTTCGGCTGAGAGAAAGATTAAGATTTGAGAGAGTGTCATGCATTTATTTTTGTTGTAGATTGAGTCGGCTGAGGGACTGAGGTGCTCTAATTAGTGCTCGTGCTTGCTTGGTTCTAATCTTTGCAGCTCTACCACTAATTTGATATGGTTGGTTTTGTCAGGAATGAGTGCGGTGTCTGTTGGGTGCTGGCTAGCAGGGAGTAATTTGGTGTGCAGCAGGACGTCCTCGTAGGGCAATGAACAAGATTCTTCATAGCTTCTTGGATGAAGGGGGATTCTCATGCACGGAGCTATGTTGATGTTGTTCTATTACCCTAAAACTTTCTTCTTTTTATTTCTAAACTGAGCTCGTATTTTCTTCTTTCTAGATTTCTGAATTAAACAGTTTATATATTAGCACCATTACCTCCTTTCTGGAAATGATTCTAATAGTATTCTGTTCATTTCCTACAAAGACAAGAGTTAGAAAATGAGATGTGGAGCTCCATTTTTAATCCACTACTTTATTTTGTTTTCATGAAATTAAGAGGCACTTTATATTCATGCTGGCTAGGTTGGTTTATTCAGTTGCTAAAACGAGAATGTAGAACTTGGTTATTTTCCTAGATGGCTAGAAAATAGTGGTATCAATAAATCTTATTAGGAATTTCCATCATACTTAATAGACGTACAAACAGTTTGATTTTTTTTGTGAAGTACACATAGTTTCCAATGTTTGGTTTACTGCCCGCAGATGGGGGGCCTACCCATTGGTCTTGGAGAAAAAAGAGACATTCTTAACTACTCTTTTTGTAGAAATAATTTGTGCCAATCTTTCATTTTTAAACGGAACGCATAACACATATTTTAATTTTCTAATGTGGTCATTCATGTTTTTATAGGTTTTTTCCTACCTCTTGTAGACATTCACTTTATGCTAGCTATTTTTATTTTCCTTCTTCTCCTTCCCTGGTCTATGTTTTCTACTCCTCTCTGACGCAATATGGAGGATGTTGTTTCAAACGCTAGCAGGGTAGTCAATGCTGAAGTATTTTATACTCCTCTCTGACACAATATGGAGGATGTTGGTTTTAAACGCTAGCAGGGTAGCCAGTGCTGAAGTAATCAGTGGTTTAGTTAGGTAAATATAACAGAAGTATAAGGTGTTAAGTAGGTGCACTAATTTTTCTACTTCCACATATTTTTTTCCTTGATTGTACCATATACAGAATCCCAGGGGTTGTACCCCAGGGGTAGATAATAGATTCTTATGACAGGTTATTACTTACAAGTTGCTAAGGTACTAAATTTTATGATAAGGAGTCCTGTTTATTTAGGTTATGCAAATTGTCAGAAGATTCTGTATTTTATAGATTTTGGGACCTTGCTTATTCTTTCTATGTGATTGTTCAAAACCCACGTAAGAATTCAGGTACATATTGGGAAGATATCTGAACACAAATTATTTTCTTGTTGTATAATTAATAACTAGCTTGATTCCGGTTTCAAAAAAAATAACTAGCTTGATTGCTTTGGAGGAGGATGGGGTTTATCTTCTAGAAAAACCATTAGTTTCTCCAGAAAGTTATTGTTAGCACTAACGAGAAGATTCTGCAGTCAAAACTCATCTGTAGTCAACCAAATTATAGTTCTTCGTTGAAACCCCGTTGATGAACTACACCCCATGCAGAGGTGACAGTGACCATGGCCAAGAGATCAAGAACAACAACCTCTTGCAGTGTTCCTCATCATCGTCGTCGTGGCCACAAACAGCAGCGATGATGACCAACTCACGAGACGACTACTAGAGCGATGGAGCCTTCTTGAGAAGGCAACACACTCAAGATTAGAAGAGATCGAGAGAGAATGAGGGAGATAGAGGAGGTAGGGACCGAGGGAGGGAGATGGGAGGAAGGGAGAGAGAGATCTTGCAGGTATGTCGGCGTTCTGGGAACAGGGGTCCCCAGACTTGCCTGCCTGCGGCCTGCAGCGTGGCTCAAGTGGTGGCCCAGTATGGCCCATCTTCATCAGCACAAGACTCAAGACCCTCGCGAGGGGCTTAGCCTCGCAGGGTGAATGACACAAGGCTTCCTCAGGAACAGCCTCGCCAGGCAGGCTCGCAAGGAGGCGGAGAGATCAAGGCAGGGTACCTCGCGAGGTGCTCGTGACGCAAGCCATGACGATCGAGACCAGGCGGGCGCCGGCCTGTGCAGTGTCCTCGTTTCCTCTTTGGTGAAAAGGGGACATGCATAGGCATGGAGTACCGAGGCATCAGGCAAAGGTTACCATTTCAGTGCAACGAGACCAAGACCAGCAGAGCGGCAGGACGGAGGTCACTGTGGAGCCCAAGATGGCGTCATCGCCAGTGCCTTTGGCAGCCGAAGACCAACTTTAGTCAGGATAACTTGTACTAGATGTTCCCCTTTGAAATGGTTGTTGTTGGCACCCTTCCCGCTCGATATTTGGGAAGAGGACCAGGGCCTCTATAAATAGGACTAGCCACCACAGAAGACAGAGAGAGACAGATCAGATACTCAGTAGAGAGAGACAGATCAGATACTCAATAGAGAGAGAAGCGATCGAACTCACTCAAGCAATTCATTGCACCAGGTCAAGAACACCTCTCGCGAGGCTATTCACCCTTTGTACTGCTCATCATCAGCCCCTGAGGCAATCCACCACACCACACACAGGAGTAGGGTATTACACCACAACGGTGGCCCGAACCAGTATAAATCTCGTGTCCCTTGTGTTCTTCATCATTTTAGCTTAGACCTCTCGAGACAATCAGACGTAGATCGGTAGGGGAAAGATCTTTGTGCGCACCCCAGAGTTTGAACCTTAAGGGTCTGCCGGAACCCTACATCCGACATTTGGCGTGCCAGGTAGGGGTGCGCCGGAATCTTCCTTCCGCCGTTTCGCGTCTATCTTCTGTCGTGTCGATGGCTGACGCTCATCGGGCTCGCACCGAGCGTGGGGCGGCTCTCGCCGCCCGCGTCGCCCAGACGGCTCCCGTCGGCGGGTGTCCCCGTCGTTCCCCGTTGCCTGCCGCCAACGCCGCCACCGGCCCGGTGGGGAACGTGTAGCAGGCCTTGTTGCTGCATCCTTCGGTACGGCGGGAAGGTCGCACTGCCACCCCGTCGCTGACTCCAGCTGGTTCGTCGTCCCATGCCCGTCGTGCCCCCACGGACGCACACGCCACGTTTCTCCTGGCGCATGAGCTCCTGCACTACCGTCCCCTCGACGACCTCTACGAGGAGTGGCTCGCTCAGATCACCGAGCTCGTCAGCGCCGCAGGGGGCTCCCCTGCGCCGTCCCTCTCGCTGCCTCGTCCTCCGTCCTGCACAGGAGGCGCAGATCAGGAGGTGCCTCCGCCACCTCCTCACCAAGAAGGCGCCCGCTCCAAGGCGCGTGGCCCCAGGGCGAGACCCACCGCGTCCAGCACCAGCGCGACAAGAAAGGAGCTGACAAGAAATCCCTCGTCCCCAAGAAGGTGCACGTGTGCTCCCGGCATCGGAGCGCCACGACCGCATCCCTGCGCCAGCACGTCAAGACCCCGCGCTACTCCGGGTAGTGGCACGCAGGAATCTCCAGGAGCAAGCCCTGCATCAGCAGAGAGCTCCGGTGGCCACCGCAGGCTGGTGCGCATTCACCGCCGAGCTACGCGGTGTTGCTTGGCCAGCCAAGTTCAAACCCGACCTGCCTCCTCGCTACGATGGCACTGCAGACCCCGCAGAGTTCCTATAGCTCTACGAGCTAGGGATCGAAGCCTCCAACAGGGAAGAAAAGGTCGTGGCGAACTGGTTTCCCATGGCACTCAAGGACGGCGCCCACACCTGGCTCCTGAACCTGCCTCCCGGCACGATCTCCTCCTGGGATGAGATGCGCACTCGCTTCATCGCCAACTTCCAGGGCACTCGCGACCGTCCGTCGGCCGTGGGTGACCTGCAGAAGTACATCCAGCGCTTCAACAACGCTCACCTCAAGATTCCCAGGGTGACTGAGGAGGCCATCATCTCTGCGTTCTCTGATGGCGTTCGCGACGTCAAGATGAAGGAGGAGCTGGCGATCCATGAAGATTTATGCACGTCTCTGGAGCTGTTCATCCTGGCGACCAAGTGCGCAAGGGCTGAGGAGGGACGCCTCTCCCTTCTCGAGATCCCAGTAGCAGACCCAGAAGAGAAGAAAGCCAAGGCCAAAGATGTGAAGCGCAAGGGAGCAGCCGTGCTCGTAGCAGAGCCAGACACAAAGCACGGCAGGGACCAGCCGGAGTCGTCCAAGGGTAGCCGGTACTGTGTGTACCATGATCTCCACACCCACAACATCAACGATTGCCAAGAACTCAGGGCCGTGCGAGAAGGCCGTGTCGGTCGGTGCCCCGAGCGCAGCGATCGGGGCTACGGCCGAGCTGGAGCAAGAGGTGGAGGACGATGGGACGACCGTGGCCCTCGCCAAGGGTGGCGTGACCGGCCTCGCGAGGACCGCTGGCAGGACCAGCCTCGCGAGGGAGCTTGGAGGGATCAGCCTCGTGAGGATCGCCCGCAAGGCAATGCAGGACTTCCCCCTCTGCCACCACCACCAAGAAGGAATGAAGACCATCATCAGGATGAGGGGGTTGGGGGCTTCCAAGAGCCGCGTGCAATCGCTTGCATCATAGGCGGAGCTCAGGCCCCAGCCTCTCAGCGTATCTGTAACACTCCAAAAAAATTGGATTTGGTTTTTAAAATCTTTATTTTATTTAAAGGAGGTTATTTGAATTTTTTTAAAGAGGGACTCTCCTTCTCAAAAATTTTTATGACAAATATTTTTTCCTTTAGAAAGGTCCTTCTCAACCTTGATCTTTGGTGTTAAGGGTCTTTCATAAATTATGTTGGCTCAACACCAATAATATTGGAGGGTTTTGCAATTCTTTTATTTAAAAAGAAATCCTATGGATTTTGGTTTTTATTCTTTTCCCTTTTAAAAAATTTCTCTTGCGATGACCTAGGTTGAAAATTTCCTTCCAAACCCAATTCCCTACCTTGGATCAAGTCAAGTATCCAACTCCAGCAAGTTTCAACCCATTTTTTTATTTTTATTCCATTTTTTTTCCTCGAAACAATTTCTGTCATTTATTTTGAACCTTGGTGATTTACACAGGAACCACCAGAACCCTTTTGAGTTTTGGTCCCAAATGAACTCCCCTGGCTAGTCCTTAGTACCCTCAACCTAGATCCATCAAGATCCACTTGTCCACAGTTCAAATTTTTCAAATTCTGCTTGCTGCAAGTTTGAACCAGATTTGCCAATTTTGATGAAATTCAGTATTTTTCTTCTCTTAAAATTCCGAGATAAATCAGGCAGCCCCTAGATGCATTGAGAGGTCACCTCACCAAGCCCCAACTCCAGAAAGATTTTCCACATGCCAAAAACATTTCATCAAACACCTGACATGCACTATTTCTGTCAAAATTCAGAAAAGTTCAGAGTTTCAGTGACACAGTTCTGTCGTCAGTGTCGTTTCTTCAGAACCGTGGCGTCAATCTCACCAGTGTGCACATTGGCGCCTTGCTCCCTGCTCCTTCTTCTTATCCAGTGCGCTGCATGATCGTTTGGACGGGCGCAAGCATCGGTGGTGACGTGGCACATCAACGCCGGCGTCTTCTGTGGTGGCAGAACCACTGCCTCGCCGTAATCACTCGCCGGAGTTATCACGTTCTCCACAACCGCCTCGGGCCGGCTATAAATAGCGCCCCGAGCTCGCCTTCGACCAAGCATCACCCCTCCACCTCACTAGAACCACACCCAGCCACTAGGAAGACCTCGAGGAGGCCTCCTTCGCCGACTCCGGCCGCCCCGATCCGCTTTGGGCTCCGGCATGATTCTCTCCGGTGAGGGCACCTCCGCCTCCCAAACCGCGTCAGCAACCTTCTAGTGCACCCACTCTTCTGACCCAAGCCTGAATTTGGCGTCTGCAGCTCTCCTCGGCGAGATCCACCACCACCCGAACCACCGTCCGCTGGAGTGAGGGCCGCCGTCGAAGTGGTGCTCGCCGACGACCAACTCCACCACCCACAGATGCGGGAGAGCAACGTGAGTCCGTAGGTACCATCCACTCCCCCTACCTCGCCGTGGATCGACGCCGGCGACCACCGCAGCCCTCGGGCGCCGGTGAGCTCTCTTTTGAAATTCAAACCTGACGGGTGGGACCCCCTCGTCAGCTTTTCCTCCTTTTTGAACTGTTTTCTGAAAACGCCTTCGGGCAGAAGACGCTTTCTAACTGAAATGTTTTCTGTCTTTTTATAAACTACCCCCTGGAAACTTTCTGTTTCATTATAGATGAGTCCCTGGACTAAAACCTTAATAACTTTTAAACAAAAGATGATTTTGTGATTCTTTTTCTGTCATCTTTATTTTTCTGTGTAGTTTTTTATCATGTTTATTTGAAAAACATTTGGGACACTTTTTGTGCACGCACGGTATTTACGTAGTATCCGACTTTCTTTTATACCGTAGATACCGAAGGAGGTGACGGAGTCGCAAACTCCACCGATCTAGACTCCGACTACTCCAAACCAGGCAAGCATGTTTGAACCTTTGATATGATGAGTGTCTTGCATGTTTACTTGAGTAGTTAGTTCATGGCATGTTTAATATAAGAATCAGTGAGTGTTATATTGGATGCAAGGCCAACTACAAGTGAGCTTCGAAACTTTATGCGTCATTTGATGGGAGATAACATGATCATGTGGTGACATGAAAGGTGGTAAGATGGTATTGTTGAAGCATGCCAGTCTTATGTCAACCGTTAAACTCCAGTGTTAACGTGGATCAAGTCACGTTACCGTCCGTCCCCTTTTCGTGCTGCCACATGTTTTCTGCAAAGAATACGGTTTAGTAAGTTGCAACCTCTTTCCTTGTACACACCAAATAGAGGGGCCGTGATGAGGGTTCCATGGCCCTGGATTAAAGCCCGTCATCCGGTCAGGGGGCAGGGGTGTTTCCGGTTGGGACCGAGACACTACTAGGGAAAACCCTAGTAGTAGCGCAGGTTTTGAGGCTAGCAGCAGCGCGGGTGGCCGCGCTACTAATAAGGCGCTACAGCTAACTCATAGTAGTAGCGCGGCCCTAACACGCACTACTACCGTTGACGATATCAGCAGCGCTTTTTAGGAATGCGCTACTATTAACTAGCTGTAGCGATTTCGCCATCCCTCGCTACTGCTATATCTTTCATCGTTTTCCCATTACCCCTTTCCCTTTCAGTTTCCCTTTCAGATACTAGATACTATGTACTACTAGTAGATATCAAATTCATAAACCATTACTAGGTAGTACTCCCTTCGTTCCAAATTACTCGTCGTGGTTTTAGTTCAAACCATGACGAGTAATTTGGAACGAAGGGAGTACTAGATAACAATTTCATGCATAGTCAACATGCATCCTCAAGCAGTACAAGGTCATATCAACGGCCATCATCCGATGTAGTTCTAGATGATATCGACGGCGATCATCATATGTAGTTCTAGATGATATAGCCACACACATATATGTAGTTCTAGATGATATAGCCACACACACATATGTAGTTCTAGATGATATCGAAGACAATCATCATCCTCAAGCCTGGGCGGTTGGTGTTCCTGATAGTAATTAGGATGGCTTGTCCAACACGAAGATTCTTGCCATCGAGGAATTTCTTCCACCCAACCGAGTTTAAGTGTGTGCGATCGTCCGTGTCCACGCGGTAAGTACAGGTTGTGATGGAGCCCCTTGCAGTAAGGCGTAGTCCAGCTGAGCCTTCTTCATCAGGCTCGATACCATAACTCACAGATATGCTCTTTGCCAATTTCTGAATAAGAAAAACATATCAATTAATAAATAGCCTCGCAAATAAGTACATATGGATTATCTACACTATTAATAGTTTCCTTAGATTCTAAAGTAGTAAGGATGTGATCAAACTCTACACTAAAACATATCATCGACTAGATTCCACACAACATACCATATCATTGGACTGTACACTAACTAATTCATCGGATAATTTGCATTTGTAAGTATAACATACCATATCATGTCGATCAACCATGGTATTTGTCAAGCGGGTCACGAATGGCACCCCGACAAAGTCAGCACGTGGCGGAATTATGTCCCACAGGTTGGACACCTCCTCCTCACTCAGCCTTGTTCTTCGAGCTGCGATGGCTTCATGAAGTGGGTCCTCATCATCTTCATCGAGTGGGTCCTCATTATCTTCATCATCTTCATCATCTTTGTCATCTTCATCATCTTCCACCAGGTTGAGATAAATGACAGCTAGCTTGGGTCTTTCTGCTCGAAAGGAGAAGCTGATCAACTCACCACCAGTAAGACGCATGCGAGCGACAAAACGGGCCCATCCATCTCCTCCAATCTACGACATATTGCGTCCTTTCTCGACCTCCATAGTGTACGGCTCCCCAGGAGCCTCAAATGTCACGGTGTCTCCTGTCAGCTTGTTGAATTTCAACCTCACATTGCATGGGACGATCTGTGTAAAATAAGCAAAATGACACAATGCAGTAATGCCAACACTAAAAATAAAATAGTTATTACATTTCATCTAATTTCTTACCGCCGCATGACGAAAACTCGGCTGGAAGTAGATGCCGAACATCTTGCCAGTTGCAAGGCTGCTGGCGCATCTTGACTTGCACAGTCGACATAGTGGTGGTGGTGGTGGCGCCATTTTTCCTAAAGCAATATGAGCAAAGGATTAACGATCAACTAAATCAAAATGTTCTAAGTCAACTAAATCAACTAGCCTACTAAATCAACTAAATCAAAATGTTCTAAATCAACTAAATCAACTAGCCTACTAAATCAACTAAATCAAAATGTTCTAAGTCAACTAAATCAAGTAGCCTACTGAATCAACTAAATCATATCAACTAAATCAAAATGTTGCATATGAACTAGCCTACTAAATCAACTAAATCAAAATGTTCTAAGTCAACTAAATCAACTAGCCTACAAAATCAACTAAATCAAAATGTTCTAAATCAACTAAATCAACTAGCCTACTAAATCAACTTAATTAAAATGTTCTAAATCAACTAAATGAACTAGCCTACTAAATCAACTAAATCAAAATGTTCTAAGTCAACTAAATCAACTAAAAGAACTAGCCTACTAAATCAACTAAATCAAAATGTTCTGAGTCAATTAAATCAACTAAATGAACTAGCCTACTAAATCAACTAAATCAAAATGTTCTAAGTCAACTAAATCAACTAGCCTACTAAATCAACTAAATTATATCAACTAAATCAAAATGTTGCATATGAGCAGGAGGGAGAAGGAGGGGCGACTCGAGGAGGGAGAAGAGAGTATGATGGAGGAGGAAGGCGGAGCGAGGAGGGGCCGGCCGGCGCGGCCAGTTGAGGAGGACGGAGGAGGAATGCTGAGCAAGGAGGGGCCGGCCGGCGCGGCCAGTTGAGGGAGGACGGAGGAGGAAGGCGGAGCGAGGAGGGGCCGACCAGCGGCGAGTGGAGAGGGAGGACAGAGGAGGAGGCCGGTACCGAGTCCAGCAAGGAGGAGGAGGTGACGGCGCGTGGCGCAGATGGAGGAGGGGCGACGGGGGTGGACCGGCGCGCGGCGCAGACGGAGGATTGAGTGTGTGACTGTGTGAGTGGATCGGATAGAGGAGATGGGGTGGGAGATGAATGGCTTAGCAGTAGCGCGCTGTAGGAAAAGACGCTACTGCTAAGCTATCTAGCAGCAGCGCCTTTCACGATAAAGCGCTACTGCTATGTGTCAGCATGTAAAAATAGACACTATTCAATATATAAAAAATACATTGATCATCAACGATCTTTTTGTGTACAATCTGATTTGTCAATATGGGTCCTCACCGGTTTAGGAACAGGTGAAGACTCATATTGCAGCCACAAATTCTACACATAGAGTTCAATGAAGACCAAGTGCTTGTCAAAGTTTGAGAAGTAACATATTTAAGGTGGTAGAAACTCTCTTCACGGAGCGAGGTGGGACTAAATTTTTGTAGGAAACTTACTAGTAGCGCTTATATGAGAAATGCACTGCTACTATGCTACGTAGCAGTAGTGCGCGTCGCTATAATGCGTTGCCGCTATAACTAGCCTCGCGGCGGCCTCGTGGGAATTATAGCAGCAGCGCGTCTTTGAGAGGACGCGCTACTGCTATATTTGTTTCAACAGCAAGTTTCCGCTTGGCACGCTACTGCTAATTACCGGCAGTGACTTATTTTAAAGCGCGCTGCTGATAAGATTCTGTGTATAAGCTCTTCCCTAGTAGTGAGAGGGGGGCACCCCTTAGAGCGCGCGATATAAATTTGATCCCATGCTATTCGAGGTTGTGGCCTCCCCGTCTTAAACTTTTTCTTGAACGTTGCCTTGGGTGATCCCTGGCAACGGGATGTGGAATGGGTGTGTACTGGTTAGATGTGTTTCTTCTAAAATACCGTAAACAGAACTAGTCCTTTGTGACTACTGAAATCTGTTGGCTGTGGTTAAAGAGTACAAACTCTGCAGAGTCAAAACCATTCGAGTAACCGTATCTATGGTCAAGGACTATGATCAACTTATCTATGTCCGTGTCAGTGTCAGTCCCAACATCCGTCTCAGTGTCAGTCTCAGTGATAATCTCCGGTGAATAAACATGAGTGTTAAACCCGGCTGAATGGTATTCCTATGGATGGACTAACCCGTTTATTATTACGTACTGAGCATTTCCTTGGAATGATTTAAATTCGTGAACTTCTTGAATTCGAATGATGAAATCTAAGCCCTTTATGTGATGTCGCTCAGACGTCCGACTGTGGCACTCTTGTTATTTACTTTCGATATAAGCCCTTTATGTGATGTCGCTCAGATGTCCGACTATGGGATTCTTGTTATTTACTTTCGATATAAGCCCTTTATGTGATGTCACTCAGACGTCCGACTGTGGCATTCTTGTTATTTACTTTCGATATAAGCCCTTTATGTGATGTCGCTCAGACGTCCGACTGTGGCATTCTTGTTATTTACTTTTGATCTAAGCCCTTTATGTGATGTTGCTCAGATGTTCGACTGTGGTATCCCTGTTATTTACTTTCTTTATAAGCCCTTTTTGAGATGTCGCTTAAGACGTCCGACTGTGGCATGCACTGTCGTTTACATTTCAATATAAGCCCTTTATGCGGTGTCGCCCTGACGCCCGACTGCGGCATGTTAATTTATTTTTACCTTTCAAGGTGTCGCTTCAGACACCTGATCGGTCTTCAGTTATTTTATTGGGATTTCAGGAGGACTACCGCCTGACTTCCTTCTTATTTAACAGGCCGTGCAAATTTATTATCTGAGTGTGCATTACTAAACTGCTCATGTGCATCATGTTTGCATTTGTTATATCTTATGTCCGAACTGTCTTGCGAGTACATTCAAAGTACTCACCTGGCTTGTTGATTTGGCCAGATGTTGACGAAGGCGATCTTATGGATGAAGAGTACAATAGCGAGTCTGACGCCTAGGGGAGTCCCAGTCAGTCCCGTGCGATCCTGAAATTGGTCACTTGTACTTCCGCTACCCGAATAAAATCATCGAGCCTCACTCTGGCGCTCGATGAGCTGTAAGATTTAGGAGTCATGTCACCCACTTCACTGTGACATATCCACCACCACTTTTATTTGCGAGTCAGTAGTTATGCCACCATACCATTGTGTCATATCCGCCTTTATGTATAATATTGGCGTGCTTGTAATAAATTGTTGAGCAGCCTCAGCTCAACCTTGTGTAATATTAGTACTTCCGGGTTTCTGTATCAAGGATTTCTCTACCAATAAGGAGAATTTTCCTATACTGTTCCGATAAAAGGGTCGGTTTCTCAATAAATGTTTTATTGGAAAACCGGTCCTGACAAACTTGGCATCAGAGCCAGGCTGACTGTAGGAAGCCATTAGGTGCGATCGCTAATAGGTTATTAGCGTAATGAGTGCTATTTTAATATTTAGCAAATGTAGCAATTTTCTGTTGGTCATCATAAATTTATGATTTGACTATTCAGAATTTTTGTCTACTTTTGTAGATGGCGGGCAACGACTGTGAGTCACAGGTGTTCGCCAATGTACCTGAGGGATTTATCAAGCTTCTCGTCTCCATCACCAAAGTCGCGATCGGGCCATCGGCTCGTCCGGAGTTCACACTCTACCAGCACAAGATCAGTGACAGCATGTCTATGCACCAGGCCGCTGTGCAATTCAAGGGAGGACGTTCTGAGTCACGCCGCTTCCGATTTGTGGGAAGGGCCATGCCTACGGAGAGGCATGCTATGCAGATGGCTGCCCGTGAGGCGATAGCGCATCTCCGGGATGCTCTTCCTTCGATGAAGGCTCATCGCTACCGCTACCTCCCCTGCCACGTGCCATACACTTGTCACTATGCATTCGCTTGCCCTAGGGGAGAGAGAGATGAGGCTATTGAGCTGTTGGTTGAGTATCTCAAGGCTCTCAAGGCAGCTTTTCATAACCTCGTGGACGACTTTGTGGCTGCTCGTATGGACTTCGTACAGGGTTGTTCCACCAACAAGAGGGAGCTCCTCCATACAGCACCACCACTGACTTATGTCTCGTCCGCAGCATCCTATACACCTGCCATCTTCGCCACCGCTTGCCGCCTGCCTACTACTGAGGAGTTTGACCAAGTCATTGCTCCTACTCCAGTCAGTGCTACACCACCTGCCGCGCCCGCACCAGCTCCTCAACTCAGCACTTCTCGCCTGGAGCCTATTAGTAAGGAGGAGGTTGAGTCTCCCGCATCACTGGGTCTTACCCTCGGCAGGCCGAGGGAAGTTCTTACCATCTCCGACTGAGTGCGCCTAGCAGCCGTGCGATGTACAAGCTTGTATGATATGTTTATATGTATATAGGTTTGGTGAGAAGTAGCTTGTGTGCGCATCATGTAGGAACTGGGAGAAGTGCACTAGCCTAAATAACATGTCAGGAATGTGTACGTACATCCTGAGTGATGTATTGTATAATTACGGCTTGCGTGTAAGATATGTACTGAGCGGTCCTTCTCCATGCGCAATCAAGTATTTTCTTGAAAAATGTTGGAGTTCTTAAATTTCCGCCTTTGCAAAATTATTTATTTTGCCTCTCAGTTTTTCTCATGAGTTTTACAAAAATACCCCAGAGTGGAAAATGCCTCGTCCTTGGACTCATTCCATGCCAAGTCCGCCGAAAGAAAATTATGGTACCTAGACAAGTAACAATTTCACACAGGGGCAGTCAAGTAAGCAAGGCAGTGAAGCAGCATTTTCTCAAGTATGCCGCCTTTATGAGCAAAGCCAGCAGCAGCATCAAGAAATGAGGAACCATGTTATCAATATGGGAAATCACCGTGAAACATATCAGCAGCATTCCAAGTTGTCTGAACTACAAAAGACATGTCCCCCAACATTCTCTCACACTGATAGACCACTTGAGGCTGATGATTGGCTTCGAGACATTGAAAGGAAATTAATTATTGCACAATGTTCAGACCGTGAGAAGGTACTATATGCACCTCACTACCTCACTAGAGCAGCTGCATCATAGTGGGAGAATTTCCTACACATGCACCCTGATGAAAATAACATCACCTGCGAAGAATTTAAAGAAGGTTTTCATGGGGCGCACATTCCCAGAAGCATTATGAAGATCAAGAAAAGGGAATTTGATGACCTCAAGCAGAGAAGCGTGACAGTGACTGAATACAATAGTCAGTTTACTCAATTATCTCGTTATGCCAACGAAGAGCACATGACTGAAATAAAAAGATGGAAAAATTTCTGGACGGTCTGGCACCAGCTCTTAAATGCCAGCTGGTCGTACACACCTTTCCGGACTTCAAAACACTTGTGGACAAAGCCATTACATTGGAAAATGAGCGCCGCAGCTTGGAGGATTTTCGCAAGTGCAAAAGGGACAAGACTACTCAAGCTCGCAACAACCGGAACAAGACTGATTTTCAGAAGAATGGAGCAAACAAGTCCAAAACAAATGTTCCATGCCCAAACAAAAAATTTCATGCAAGAGACAAGGATTTCACATACCGCCCAGGTGTTACTTGCTATGCTTGTGGAGAGGAAGGACACTATGCCAAACAGTGCCCAAAGCCAAGAAACTCAGCCCCCAAGCCGAACAATGGTGGAAATAATTCAACACCCAAGCGTAACAACTTCAACCCCAATAACAATCACAAGAAGGGTCACTTGAACCATGTGGCCAAGGAGGAAGCACAGAATGCCCCGAATATCGTACTCGGTACGTTTCCTGTCAACACAATACCTGCCACGGTTTTGTTTGATTCTGGAGCTTCTCACTCGTTCATTTCAAAGAAATTTGCTTTGCAAAATGATTTTTCGATGCTTCCCTTGAAAAAATCCATGATCATCAAGTCCCCCGGGATTAAGCAAATCACTCAGAGTTACTGCCAAGGTGTGGTTATTGAGTTTGGGGGACTAAATTTTCAGGCAAACCTCATTGTATTGGAAAATAAAGGACTGGATGTTATACTAGGAATGGACTGGTTAACCACCAACAAGGGATTTATCGACTGCTTCAATCGGACTGTAATTCTTACCCATCATCACGAGAAGACAATAAAAATTGCAGCTCAAGAAAGACAAATGTCACGGCAACCAAGGTTGAACAAGGTGGACGTTTCAGAGTTAAGAAAAGTTCTAGTGGTGTGTGAGTTCCCCGACGTATTTTCCGAAGAACTGCCAGGCATGTCACCAGACCAGGAAATAGAGTTCATCATTGAGCTAGCACCTGGAACCAGCCCCATTTACAAGAAACCCTATAGGATGGCACCATCCGAGTTGGTAGAATTAAAGAAGAAAATAAAAGAATTACTGGACAAAGGATTTATACGGACCAGCTCCTCACCTTGGGGTTCGCTAGTATTATTTGCAAAGAAAAAGGATGAGACACTGAGATTATGTATAGACTATCGAGCACTCAACATGGTCACCATCAAAAACAAATATCCGATGCCACGGATCAATGATTTATTTGACCAGCTCGCACAAGCCAAGGTTTTCTCAAAAATCGACTTAAGGTCGGGGTATCATCAATTAAAGGTACGGACAGAAGATATCCCTAAGACAGCATTCACCTCCAGATACGGACTATATGAATATACAGTAATGCCGTTTGGACTGACAAACGCCCCCGCATATTTTGTCCACCTCATGAACAAAGTATTTATGAAATTTATGGACAAATTTGTGGTGGTGTTCATTGATGATATTCTGGTATACTCCAAGACACCAGAAGAACATGCTAAACATCTCAGGATTGTACTAGGAGAATTAAGGAAACATCAATTATATGCCAAATTCAGCAAATGTGAATTTTTGTTAAGACAGGTTGGTTTTCTAGGCCATGTATTGACCCAAGAAGGTGTTGCCGTAGACCCAGAAAAAGTCAAGGCCGTACTTTGCTAGAAACCACCAGCCAACGTAACAGATGTACGAAGTTTCTTGGGAATGGCAGGATATTACCGAAGGTTTATTGAAGGGTTCTCCACCATAGCAAAACCAATGACTCAGCTACTCAAGAAGGATAAGAAATTTGTATGGACTGAAGCTTGCGAGAAAAGTTTCCAAGAACTCAAAAGGAAATTAACAACAGCACCAGTATTGGTTGTGCCAGATATACACAAAAGTTTTGAAGTGTATTGTGACGCATCCCGGAAGGGCATCGGATGTGTATTAATGCAAGAAGGCAAAGTAGTCGCATACGCTTCCAGGCAACTACGGAAGCATGAAAAAAATTATCCTACTCATGACCTGGAGTTGGCAGCAGTCATTCATGCACTCAAAGAGTGGAGGCACTTTTTGCTTGGAAATCGTTGTGAAATATATACGGACCATAAAAGCCTCAAATATATTTTGACACAACCAGAACTCAGTTTACGACAACGGCGCTGGTTGGAATTAGTGAAAGATTATGATGTTGGCATTCACTACCATCCGGGAAAGGCGAATTTTGTGGCAGATGCTCTTAGTCGAAACCCCAGTTCGGGCAACGACGGTCTACCAAACTTGAGACCTGAATTTCAGCAGGAGTTCGCCAAACTCAACTTGGTGATGGTCATGGAGGGCAATGTGTCAAATTTGGAAATACAACCTACCCTAATGGAACGGATTAAGGAAGCTCAGCATGGACACCCCAGCATCAAAGGCATAAAAAGAAAAGTGAGTTTGGGCAAGGCCTCAGAATTCGTCATAGATGATAAGGGAATATTATGCTACGGAGACAGACTTTGCATACCAAATATAGAAGACCTCAAACAGCAAATTCTAGCCGAAGGCCACACCGCTCCATATTCAATCCATCCTGGCGGGACCAACATGTATAAGGACATTCAGGAGAAGTTTTGGTGGCACGGTATGAAAAGGGATATAGCCACATTCATAGCATGTTGTGATTCATGTCAACGCATTAAAGCCGAGCACCAAAAACCAGCAGGACTATTACAGCCAAACAAGATACCTGAGTGGAAATGGGATGAAATTGGAATGGATTTTATTGTCAGACTACCTCAGTCACGGTACGGAAATGATGCCATATGGGTCATCACAGATAGATTGACTAAGGTGGCACAGTTCATCCCAGTAAAGATGACTCACACTACCCAGAAGCTTGCCAAACTCTATCTCTCCCGTATAGTTTGTCTGCATGGAATTCCAAAGACTGTAATATCCGACCGAGGCACTCAATTCGTCTCTAGATTTTGGGATCAACTACAACAAGCTTTGGGAACTCAACTAGCATTCAGTACAGCATACCACCCCCAGACTGATGGACAAACTGAACGCGTGAACCAAATTCTAGAGGACATGCTGAGAGCATGTGTTCTCACCTATGGAACCAGTTGGGAAGAAAGCTTTCCATATGCTGAGTTCGCATACAACAATAGTTACCAAGCCAGCCTACAAATGGCACCTTTTGAAGCCTTGTACGGGTGGAGATGTCGTACTCCATTAAATTGGTCAGAAACAGGAGACAGTCGTAGCTTCAGCCCAGACATGCTCAAGGAAGCTGAGGAGAAAAGTTAGGCTAATCAGGGACCGACTCAAGACCGCTCAAAGCCGACAAAAAGTTATTACGATCGAAAACATCGGGAAGTCAGCTTTGAACCCGGTGAATATGTGTACCTATGAGTATCTCCTATGAGGGGCCTGCAACGGTTCAAAGTTAAAGGAAAGCTAGCACCAAGATTTATCAGACCCTTCTGCGTAGTTGCGCGAAGAGGCACAGTAGCCTACCAGCTAGACATACCCAAAGAGCTGTCAGACGTCCACGACGTGTTCCATGTCTCACAGTTGAGGAAATGTGTAAGCAACCCAGAGAAGCATGTATCTCATAAGGACATTGACATGCAACCAGACCTCACCTACAGGGAACGTCCAATAAAAATATTGGAGGAGTCTGAAAGGAGAACCCGTCAGAAAACAATAAAGTTTTTCAAGGTTCAGTGGAGCAATCACACCGAGGAGGAAGCAACGTGGGAAAGGGAGGATTTTCTTCGGACAGAGTACCCACACCTCTTTGAGGATCAGCTGAAATCTCGGGGACGAGATTTTCCTAAGGGGGTAGGTGTTGTAACACTCCAAAAATTTTGGATTTGGTTTTTAAAATCTTTATTTTATTCAAAGGAGGTTATTTGAAAAATATAAATAAAGAGGGACTCTCCTTCTCAAAAAAAATTATGACAAATTTTTCTTTTTTTTAGAAAGGTCCTTCTCAACCTTGATCTTTGGTGTTAAGGGTCTTTCATAAAATATGTTGGCTCAACACCAATAATATTGGAGGGTTTTGCAATTCTTTTATTTAAAAAAAATCCTATGGATTTTGGTTTTTATTCTTTTCCCTTTTAAAAAATTTCTCTTGTCATGACCTAGGTTGAAAATTTCCTTCCAAACCCACCTCCCTACCTTGGATCAAGTCAAGTATCCAACTCCAGCAAGTTTCAACCCATTTTTGATTTTTATTCTATTTATGTTTTTCCTCAAAACAATTTCTATCATTTATTTTGAACCTTGGTGATTTACACAGGAACCACCAGAACCCTTTTGAGTTTTGGTCCCAAATGAACTCCCCTGGCTAGTCCTTTGTACACTCAACCTAGATCCATCAAGATCCACTTGTCCACAGTTCAAATTTTTTAAATTCTGCTTGCTGCAAGTTTGAACCAGATTTGCCATTTTTGATGAAATTCAGTACTTTTCTTCTCTTAAAATTCTGAGATAAATCAGGCAGCCCCTAGATGCATTGAGAGGTCACCTCACCAAGCCCCAACACCAGAAAGATTTTCCACGTGCCAAAAACATTTCATCAAACACCTGGCGTGCAGTGTTTTTGTCAAAATTCAGAGTTCATAGTTTCAGTGATGCAGTTCTGTCGTCAGTGTCGTTTCTTCAGAACCGCGGCGTCAATCTCACCAGTGTGCAGGTTGGCGCCTTGCTCCCTGCTCCTTCTTCTTATCCAGTGTGCCGCACGATCGTTTGGACGGGCGCAAGCGTCGGTGGTGACGTGGCACATCAACACCGGCGTCTTCTGCGGTGGCAGAACCACCCGTGGCGGCCAGCAGGGGCCAGCCCTGACTTTCGGCGCCGTCCAGCACCGCCCAAGCCACCAGAAGCCTCCGTGTGGCCATCCCCTCCCCTATGCATGCTGCAGCACCGTCGTCGTGGCCTAAGAAGCACAGGGCACGCTCCCTACCGCCGACGTGCCCGCGAGGCTGTTCCGTCGGGAACTTGGAGTATCACCCAAGTTTTGCCAAGCTTAGCCCCGGGATGGAACCAGTGGACCAATCCGCAGCCGCCTAGCCACCTAAACCACCTGCCCGACCACTGCCTCACCGTAATCACTCGCCAGAGTTATCACGTTCTTGGCAACCGCCTCGGGCCGGCTATAAATAGCGCCCCGAGCTCGCCTTCGACCAGGCATCACCCCTCCACCTCACCAGAACCACGCCCAGCCACTAGGAAGACCTCGGGGAGGCCTCCTTCCTCGACTCCAGCCGCCCCAATCCGCTTCGGGCTCCAGTATGATTCTCTCCGGTGAGGGCACCTCCGCCTCCCAAACTGCGTCAGCAACCTTCTAGTGCACCCACTCTTCTGACCCTAGCCTCAATTTGCCGTCTCCAGCTCTCCTCGGCGAGATCCACCACCACCCGAACCACCATCTTCCGGAGTGAAGGCCGACATCAACATGGTGCTCGCTGATGACCAACTCCACCACCCACAGACGCGGGAGAGCACCGTGAGTCCGTAGGTACCATCCACTCCCCCTACCTCGCTGTGGATCGACGCCGGCGACCACCGCAGCCCTCGGGCGCCGGCGAGCTCTGTTTTGAAATTCAAACCTGACGGGTGGGACCCCCTCGTCAGCTTTTTCTCCTTTTCGAACCATTTTCTGAAAATGCCTTCTGGCAGAATACGCTTTCTAACTGAAATGTTTTCTGTCTTTTTATAAACTACCCCCTGGAAACTTTCTGTTTCATTACAGATGAGTCCCTAGACTAAAACCTTAATAACTTTTAAACAAAAGATGATTTTGAATTGATTCTTTTTCTATCATCTTTATTTTTCTGTCTAGTTCTTTATCATATTTATTTGAGAAATATTTGGAACATTTTTTGTGCACGCATGGTATTTACGTAGTATCCGACTTTCTTTTATATCGTAGATACCGAAGGAGGTGACGGAGCCGCAAACTTCACCGAGCTAGGCTCCGACTACTCCGAACCAGGCAAGCATGTTTGAACCTTTTATATGATGAGTGTATTGCATGTTTACTTGAGTAGTTAGTTCATGGCATCTTTAATATAAGCATCAGTGTTTTATATTGCATGCACGGCCAACTGCAAGTGAGCTTCGAAACTTGATATGTCATTTGATGGGAGATAACATGATCATGTGGTGACATGAAAGGTGGTAAGATGGTATTGTTGAAGCATGTCAGTCTTATGTCAAACGTTAAACTCCAGTGTTAACGTGGATCAAGTCACGTTACCGTCCGTACCGTTTTTGTGCTGCCACATGTTTTCTGCAAAGAATACGGTTTAGTAAGTTGCAACCTCTTTCCTTGTACACACCAAATAGAGCGGCCATGATGAGGGTTCCATGGCCCTGTATTAAAGCCCGTCATCCGGTCAGGGGGCAGGGGTGTTTCCGGTTGGGACCGAGAGGGGGGCACCCCTTAGAGCGCGCGATATAAATTTGATCCCATGCAATTCAAGGTTGTGGCCTCCCCATCTTAAAGTTTTTTTGAACGTTGCCTAGGGTGATCCCTGGCAACGGGATGTGGAATGGGTGTGTACCGGTTAGATGTGTTTCTTCTAAAATACCGTAAACGGAACTAGTCCTTTGTGACTACTGAAATCCGTTGGTTGTGGTTAAAGAGTACAAACTTTGTAGAGTCAAAACCATTTGAGTAACCGTATCTATGGTCAAGGACTGTGATCAACTTATCTATGTCAGTGTCAGTGTCAGTCCCAACGTCCGTATCAGTGTCAGTCTCAGTGATAATCTCCAGTGAATAAACATGAGTGTTAAACCCGGCTAAATGTTATTCCTGTGGATGGACTAACCCGTTTATGATTATGTACTGAGCATTTCCTTGGAATGATTTAAATTCGTGAACTGCTTGAATTCGAATGATGAAATATAAGCCCTTTATGTGATGTCGCTCAGACGTCCGACTGCGGCATTCTTGTTATTTACTTTCGATATAAGCCCTTTATGTGATGTTGCTCAGACGTCCGACTGTGGCATTCTTGTTATTTACTTTTGATATAAGCCCTTTATGTGATGTCGCTCAGATGTCCGACTGTGGCATTCTTGTTATTTACTTTCGATATAAGCCCTTTATGTGATGTCGCTCAGACGTCCGACTGTGGAATTCTTGTTATTTACTTTCGATATATGCCCTTTATGTGATGTCGCTCAGACGTCCAACTGTGGCATTCTTGTTATTTACTTTTGATCTAAGCCCTTTATGTGATGTCGCTCAGACATCCGACTGTGGCATCCCTGTTATTTACTTTCTTTATAAGCCCTTTTCGAGATGTCGCTTAAGACGTCCGACTGTGGCTCGCACTGATGTTTACATTTCAATATAAGCCCTTTATGCGGTGTCGCCCTGACGCCCGACTGCGGCATGTTAATTTATTTTTACCTTTCAAGGCGTCGCTTCAGACAACCAATCGGTCTTCAGTTATTTTATTGGGATTTCGGGAGGACTACCGCCTGACTTCCTTTTTATTTAACATGTCGTGCAAATTTATTATTTGAGTGTGCATTACTAAACTGCTCTTGTGTATCATGTTTGCATTTGTTATATCTTATATCCGAACTGTCTTGCGAGTACATTCAAAGTACTCACCTGGCTTGTTGATTTGGCCAGATGTTGACGAAGACGATCTTATGGATGAAGAGTACGAGCGAGTCCGACGCCTAGAGGAGTCCCAGTCAGTGCCATGCGATCCTGGAATTGGTCACTTGTATCATATACGCTTCCGCTACCCGAATAAAATCATCGAGCCTCACTCCGACGCTCGATGAGCTGTAAGATTTAGGAGTCATGTCACCCACTTCACTGTGACATATCCATCACCACTTTTATTTGCGAGTCAGTAGTTATGCCACCATACCCTTGTGTCATATCCGCCTTTATGTATAATATTGGGATGCTTGTAATAAATTGTTGAGTAGCCTCAGCTCAACCTTGTATAATATTTCGTACTTCTGGATTTCTGTATCAAGGATTTGTCTACCAGTAAGGAGGATTTTCCTATACTGGTTCGATAAAAGGGTCGGTTTCTCAATAAATGTTTTATTGGAAAACCGGTCCTGACAGTATTTTCAAGCAGTTTGCTCGCGAGGTGAATGCAGTCCTCCCCAAGCTTGAGGCCACGCGCCCTCTCAGGTGGTCTGCGTCCACCATCACGTTCAGCTCAGCGGATCAGCTCAAGTGCGCGGGAACGGCCGGTGTCCTTCCTATGCTCTGCTTCCCAGTCATCAGCAATGTGCAAGTTACCAGGACCCTCATCTACGGCGGGGCAGGGCTCAACGTCCTATCCGTCGAGACGTTCAACAATCTTCAAGTGCCATATGATCAGCTCCAACCTACCAAGCCCTTCTCAGGAGTCACTGATGGTTCCACCGTCCCGATAGGGCAGGTCCACCTTCCTGTCACTTTTGGGTAGCGCAACAACTACCGCACTGAGCTCATTGACTTTGACGTCGCCCACATTCTCCTGCCATACAATGCCATCCTCGGGTACCCAGCCCTGGCTAAGTTCATGGCAGTAACTCACCATGGTTACAATGTCCTCAAGACGCCAGGAAGTGGCGGGGTCATCACGGTCTCCTGTGAAGAAAAGGATGCGGTGTGCTCCCTCGAGCGCGCCTTCCAAGCCACGTCAATTGAGGACCCGGACAGCAAGAGTGGAAACCTTTCTGAAGCAGCTCCCAGGAAGAAGAAGACATCACCTGGTTCAAGGCCTCAGGAGGCAGGCTCCTCCGGAGGCGCCACGTCCAGACATGCGCCCATCCAAGGGGTGCCACCCTTCGTCGCATAGGAAGGCGCGACCGGCACCCTCCTCGGGCAAGTCTCGGAGGCTCTCTCCTGGGGAGCCACTGAATTTGCCAAGATCACGAGGGAGGTGCTTGGGCACCACTTGGAGGCGTGCTTCACAGCACGTTTCCCTCAGAAAGGCGTAAGGCAAGGAGGGCCCAACCCTCAGGAGTTCATCACCAAGGTTGCTCAAGAGTTACAGGAATCAAGAGTCATGCGCGGCAACCGCCGCCTGCCCAGCGTAGCTCCCCATCCAGGCGAGGATGGCGGGCTACGCGTCTGCATCGACTACCCAGGGCTCAATCGAGTCGCATCTCAGGAGTGCTTCTGGCCTTCGCGCGTGGGGTGTTTCGCGGGTCCACCGCACGGCTATGTTCACATGCCCTTCGGCCTGCCAAACGCAGCTGCAGCCCACCAGCGCCTGATGAGGAGCATTCTGGAAGCTCAGGTGGCCAAGCATTGCGCGCTCATGGAGGAAGGGGAGATGGACCTCGTCGAGCCGCCCGGACCTTGCGAGCCTCCCTAGGCTCGGTGCCCCAAGGGCTCATGAGGATTGGCTTCTTCACCTCGCATCGTCAGCTACTCCAACACTCGCTCTGCAATGGTATCAGGTGACTTCTTTCAAGTTTCGTTTCAGCTGGGAGCGCCCTCGGGTCCGCATCATTCCCAGGTCGCGTGGGTTGTCCCTGCGGCATGTATTCGTTTTGCCTTTGTCTTCAGCTTACCTTGTTGGGGGCGCCCCTCGAGCTGCATCATCCCCAAGCCTCTCGGGCCAGACCCAGTGGCGTTTGCTTTTCCTTGCATCTATCTAAGTTGATTTTATTCTTCATTCTTAACATGCTTGAGATAATCGCCTGCTCGATGGACACCTACCTTTGGAGCCACTCGCTCTGGCACGGCGCTTGCGCATGGGTCCGTCCCTGCAACGTTGACAAATCTGAGTGGTCGAGCTCTGGCCGCGGCAGCCTCGCAAATGTGCTACCTCACCGGGCCTTCAGTGCCTCAATCACTCCCTCGGAGCAACCAATGGCCCGCTGGCAACCGTAATGGCAGCCCTTGCTTTCCTCGTGTTGGTGTGCAGGATCCGCCTAAGGAATAAAGTGAGGGGCGTCGTGAGCTCCCTCCCTCTCTCTCCCATATGATCCACTTGCGCGTTAAAAGGGGGGAGCCTGAGCATCGCGACTCATGGGACCTTACTGGCTCTCCAGCCCTCACCCCTGGCCTTGACCCACGGCATCGCGACCTGTCATACCAGTGGCGGCTGAGCTTGCTTGAGGGCCGGGACCTGAGGACGTAGAGCATAAAGGAAAGTGCGGGGAAGAGGGGAGAAGCTCACGGGGACCCAACCCAGCGACACCCCAGCTGCCGGCGCGCAGACTTGGCACCTCACCGAAGAACTACTCCAAACTCATGAGATAAGTCACGCCTCAGCAAAAGCTAAATCAAAGCAACGCTAAGCCCACGTCTAGTGCAGCTCTGTCATGGTGACGTTGCCTTCCTTTCTCTCCCAACTGAGGCTGCTTGAGCGCTAAAGGGGACCTCCTGAGCATCACGACTCAGGGGCTCTTACTGGACCCCGGGCCGCTCACCTCCTGGCCTTGACCACGGCATCGTGACCTGGCATACTAGCGATGGTTGAAGCCTGCCTCGGGACCGGGACCTGTCAGCGTAGAGCACCAAGCCCTCGTGAGGAAGGAAAGGGGGAGCCAAGCCGGGACAGGACGCGCATCTCGAATCGATTCATAATAAGAATATCATATTCACAAAAGACATGTCAGGCGCCTTACATACCCCCGCGGGGTGTTACTTCGATCCCTCGCAGGGAACGAAGGGCGCTAATCCTAAGGAACACTAACTACGCGTGCCTCCGGAGGAGACGCCATCATCAACAGTGGGCCATCAGGCGCCGGCGCCAACCCCATCCAGATCAGTGGCATCGGCGGCTTGATGCAGCATCCCTGCTCCGAGCACAACGCGAGCTCGGGGGCTCATAGTTGTCGTCGCTTGTCTCCGGGGTCACGTGAAGTTCGGGGGAGTCACTGGATTCTCCGGCTCCTCCGCTGCTGCCTGAGGAGCTGCTGGGGAAGCGATTGGCGGGCCTGGCCCTCGCCGTGTCGATGCCCCGGCCACTTTCCTTGGGGCAGCAGTCCAGCCGGCGTCCTTCTGCCTCGAAGACTTTGAAGAACATCAAAGAGGCACCATCGTATTCAAGATGAATTACAAGGGCACCCCCTGTCCGGCAGACCCGGGCGATCTCGCCCCAGCCCCGGGTCATGAAGACCTTGCCCGGAGCGACGACCGCGACCTCCGCTTCGGTCGCAAGGGTGCTGCAGTCAGCGTGCTGCAGCCAAAGCTCCAGAGACCCGCTCGGCAGCATCTCGGAGGCGAAGGAGGGAGGAAGGCGAATCCAAGAACGAGGAGGCATAGCGGCGTGGAGAACAAGCTCGCGAGAAGAAATCTCGGCATGGACTCCAGGGGTGACGATGCGAACCGCCGTGACTCGTCGGCGTCGCCTACGGCGCTGGCGATGCTGCTCGGCGCCTTCTTCTACAGGGCCCTCGATTCGGGCGTACAAGGGCAGTGGAAACCCAGGCAGCGGCCGCTCGTACCAGGGCCGCGACGACCGCTGCCAAGCAACCACGTCACGGCGGCTGGGGATAGGCCGCTTCTTTGGTGGAAGCGGGTCAGGACCCTCTCGGGGGGCCTTTCCCTTCTCTTCGGCTGAAAACCGGCAGATCGGTGCCATTGGCGAAGGAGGAGCAGGGGCGAGGAAGGAGAAGAAGGAGTGAAGCCGAAGGGGATGGACTACGGGGGCTCTCGCCCGTCTGTACTTATAGTCCAGAGGAGGCCAACCGTCGGCCACCATGATCTCAGGTAATCATGACCCATTTTTGCATGCAGGGACTTGTCAAGTCGAGCAGTTGCCGAGGCAGCGTGGGGAAGCGGAGACGCTCGTGTCCAATCAACCGCCATGCGGCACCCAGGGCCGCAGGCTGATGGGGCCCGTGGTGCTCCACACTTGCCCCTTCGCTTCTCCGCTAAGCCAAGTCCGAGCGTGCCTTGGGCCCGGGGGCTACTGTCGGCGTTCTGGGAATGGGGGTCCCCATACTTGCCTGCCTACGGCCTGCGGCATTGCTCAAGTGGTGGCCCAGTACGGCCCATCTTCATCAGCACAAGACTCAAGAACCTCGCAAGGGGCCAAGCCTCGTGGGGCGAACGACACAAGGCTTCCTCAAGAACGGCCTTGCCAGGCTGGCTCACAAGGAGGCGGAGATATCAAGGCAGGGTACCTTGCGAGGTGCTCCTGACGCAAGCCATGATGATCGAGACCAGGCGGGCGGCAGCATGTGCAGTGTCCTTGTTTCCTCTTTGGTGCAAAGGGGGCAAGCACAGGCGTGGAGTACCGAGGCATCAGGCAAAGGTTACCATTTCAGTGCAAGGAGACCAAGACCAGCAGAGCGGCAGGACGGAGGTCACCGTGGAGCCCAAGACGGCGTCATTGCCAGTGCCTTTGGCAGCCGAAGACCAACTTTAGTCAGGATAACTTGTACTAGATGTTCCCCTTTGAAATGGCCGTTGTTGGCGCCCTTCCCGCTCGATATTTGGGAAGAGGACCAGAGCCTCTATAAATAGGACTAGCCACCATAGAAGACAGAGAGAGACAGATAAGATACTCACTAGAGAGAGACAGATCAGATACTCAGTAGAGAGAGAAGCGATCGAACACTCAGTAGAGAGAGAAGCGATCGAACTCACTCAAGCAGTTCATCGCACCAGCTCAAGAACACCTCTCGCGAGGCTGTTCACCATTTGTACTTCTCATCATCAGCCCCTGAGGCAATCCACCACACCACACACTGGAGTAGGGTATTACACCATAACGGTGGCCCGAACCGGTATAAATCTCGTGTCCCTTGTGTTGTTCATCGTTTTAGCTTAGACCCTCTCGAGACAATCGGGCGTAGATAGGTAGGGGAAAGATCTTCGCGCGCACCCCAGAGTTTGAACCTTAATGGTCTGCCGGAACCCTACATACGACAAGGTACACACTGGTAGGACACCATTGTGTTTGTTCCAATCCGTTAAACACCATAATTTTCATGTCTGGATGTGTTGTACAAATATTCTTTGATAAATATGTTTTTTGCTCTTGATTTTTAGTTGGTTGTAATTATTCATTCATCTATCACTCCGAGAAACATTTTTAGTTGTAGGGAGGAAGAAAGGAAGAAAGACAAGCGCTTTAATGGTACAAAAGAAGTCGCCAATGCAGCCCGTTGCAACGCACGAGCCATGTACTAGTAGGTTTAACTAACAAGTACGCACTTGGAGCCTAATTGATATATATATATATATATATATATATATATATATATATATCTTTATCTTTACCTAATAATAAAGAAAATTGGGTTTCCGTCGTCTATTGTTTGTGTTTTTGTGAAAAAGCCCCTGCTGATTTAGGTATTCAACCCGCAGTCCTATTCTAAGTGACTTATCCAAGAAAACGTTTCGTTTATGCAAGAAACACCCTACGGTTTTTAGTATTCAACCCGTGGTCACGCCCCAACCATCACGCACGCACGCAAACGGGATCCGCAAGGGCGATTCAACAAATTATAACCGGGAAAGAAGGAAAAAATCCTGACAACGATTTATAGAAGATTCGCACGAGGCATGAGAATCAGATTCAGAAAAGAATGAACACAACATGATGGGAAGGCAACGAAGGGGTCAAATCCACACATATTCGAATGATAATGAAATACGACAGCACCGACGGCGTGAGCACTATAGTGTTGGAGACGGGGAAGGGCACGATGCTGTCCCAGTTCTTGTCGTGAATCGTTGAGGAGGAGGAGCCGAGGAGGGTTCCGCGGCGGTCGTTAACGCAGGCGTGATGGGGACGAGATCCGGCGGCGGAGCTCCAGATCTGGTGGTCTGGAACGGGGTGCCAGCAACTTGGCGGTCATTGACGCGGGCGTGATGGGGGCAGGAACCGTCGGTGGCTCTCTGGATCTGGTGTTCTAGAACAGGGTGCCAGCGAATTGGCTTCACATCGGCCATCATGCATATGCACCCCATAGAATTAGAACGAGATGAGGAAATGAGAGAGAGAGAGAGAGGAGGAGGAGGAGGAGGAGGAGGAAGACAGGACGGGATCCGGCGGCCGCGCTCACTCAGGTGGAACGGGGGGCGCCAGCGATTTTGGAGGCTTCACATCCGGCCCTGCATGCAGTCACCCGATCGAACACGCCGGCAACCTGGGAACGAACTTCGCCGAGCAGTCATCTCATAGCGCTAAATCCCATTGGCTGCGCATATCGGTGGAAGCACGGGATGAGAAAGAGAGATGGAGCGAGAAGGGGCAAATCACGAACCGCTGCGAGGAAGGGGAAGAGGAGAGGGGTCGGCTCGGCTGGCTTGGCTCTCACTTTGCTCCGCCCACATGGAGTCCACCGGTTAGAGAGATTTGAGAGGATGAAAGATGGAGTGAGAGAATAGGAGAGATGGATGTAGATGCATCTTGGTGGGGGCGAATGGACAAGCCAGCGATGGAGACGAATGGATAAACCAGTGGTGGAGCCGTGGAGGTACACGTGATGGGCCTGATGGATGTACGTGTAGGTACGTGTAGGCCATTCAGCCGCACGGGAGTTATAATATTTTCTTGTGTTTGGACCAAGACTAAATAGTGCAAAAAGAAAATATTGGGAATGAAATATAATCTTCCAAATAGAGCAAACCTACCATTAGAAAAAAACTACATGATCAAAATCATTAGAATTCAAATCTTTTGGTAATTTCATAAAATACTTAAATTGAATTATTAAACACTCAAAGATGTCCACGATAGAACAAACATATATTGCCTCACCGCGATTGCTCTTTTTCTTCCAAGCTTTGGGAGGCTGCATGCCATATGGATGTAGATGATGTAGATGATTAAGAAGAGTTTAGAAAAGCCAAGTCCGTCTTTTTTTCTAGAAAATCAAAAATTATTTTTTGCCACTTGAAACGTGGTTAGGGCACGTACAATGCGGGCACTGTGAATAAAATCCTAGCAGATTTTGCATCGTCCTAGCTACTATCCTGGTATCAACACATAACCAAAGATGTCCACGACAGAACAAACGTATGTTGCCTCACCGCGATTGCTCTTTTTCTTCCGAGCTTTGGGAGGCTGCCTGCCATATGGATGTAGACGATGTAGATGATTAAGAAGAGTTTAGAAAAGCCAAGTCCGTTTTTTTCTATAAAATCAAAAATTATTTTTTGTCACTTGAAACGTGGTTAGGGAACGTACAATGCGGGCACTCTGAATAAAATCCTGGCAGATTTTGCATCGTCCTGGCTACTATCCTGGTATCAACACATAACCTAGAGTCGGACACTAAAAAAAGTATACGCAATGTAGCTGCTAGGGCCGTATGATTGTGCATGTTAATTTGCTCACGATTCTAAATGCTCTTGTGTTGGAGCCGGCCTTAGAGTAATATTTTTAACCTCTTCATCTGTTGGTCGTTATCTATTATGATATCCATTATGATAAGTGATTCCACATGAGTTTGTCCGTTAATGCTAGCTTACATAGATAGTGTGTTAGGTGGTGGATCAGTGCATCATCTTGGGATTGATCACATTTGGGTTCATTGTGATCACGTAGACATCACAACTATCATGGACAAGGGCGGAGAAGAGGATAAGCTTCGAAATGGCAAAGGCATGTGATATTGATTTTCACCCATTGCAACGCACGGGCCTTTTTTGCGTGTGTGTGTGTGTGTGTGTCTATATATATATATATATCTATATATATATATATATATATGTCCGGATAGCCGGACTATGACCATTGGCCGGACTCGTGGACTATGAAGATACAAGATTGAAGACTTCATCCCGTGTCCGGATGGGACTTTCCTTGGCGTGGAAGGCAAGCTTGGCGATACGGATATGTAGATCTCCTACCATTGTAACCGACTCTGTGTAACCCTAACCCTCTTTAGTGCCTATAAAAAACGGAGGGTTTTAGTCCGTAGGACGAACAACAATCATACCATAGGCTAGCTTCTAGGGTTTAGCCTCTCTGACCTCGTGGTAGATCTACTCTTGTACTACCCATATCATCAATATTAATGAAGCAGGAGTAGGGTTTTACCTCCATCGAGAGGGCCCGAACCTGGGTAAAAACATCGTGTCCCTTGTCTCCTGTTACCATCCTCCTAGACGCACAATACGGGACCCCCTACCCGAGATCCGCCGGTTTTGACACCGACATTGGTGCTTTCATTGAGAGTTCCTCTGTGCCGTCGCCATCAGGAAGGATGCCTTATCCCGTCTTTAAAGACGACACTGTTGCTAAAAGAGCTTTGGCTATTGGCCAAACTCTCCGGCTAGGCGGTTTCCTTATGACCGCCAGTTCGGCCTCCGTGCCGACAATGACTTCTCGGGTCATTGAAAGCAATCTTCATGTTAACTCGGAACTCGTCGAGCAGTTAGATCCGATGAAGCTTTCTTCCTTAAACAAGCTCTTGGATCGCATCGCCGCCCTGGGAGTCGCTACAGACTACAATCAGATTGGGCCTAAACCCAATCTGAGAGAGATTAACTCTCCCCAGGTTACCCACCACGTTGCTGTGGTAGAGGAACAATACAGCAACCCTTCTTCTATCTTAAGGACTAGCTATGTCCGGATTCCCGATCCCTCCATGCCGGGTTCCCGCGGAGGGGAGGACGTCACTCAAGCCTTGAACCTAATGTCAGGCAGCGGGCTAGATTCATTGGACAACATCCAAGAACCCAAGCTTCCAAGTTCGGAAACTTCTTGGCCCCTGAGTCTTAGATTGGACGGGGATCCGAATTTAATTCCACCCGCCCACCCAAACATAAGCGATCTATCCCAAATCCGGCAAGAGCCCGCAAAAACAGTACACCATTACTGGGCCAGATTCCTCCTGGTCATGAATAGGATAAAAGATTGCCGTGAGGAGGACGCAATTTCATTCTTCTGCAATAATTGCACGGAAAAGGGAATCCTCAACACCGTAAGTCGTCGTGAAATTACACGCTTCGCTGACTTGGCGTCCATAGTACGAAAGTACTGTGCAATGGAAAGCGCCTGGAAAACCGAAATCAATTTTTGGGATAATCTGGCCCTGAATACAACCCCAGTCCGAAATAAAAGGGTGCATCATCGCCAGGCACCTGGGTTAAATACCAAAAAGCAAAACCCTCTATAGGGCATGGAACCGTATTGGAGGGATGGCTCAATGGACCATGCAAAATTCATAATACAGAGGGCGCCACTCCAACTCATAGCCTTAGAGCATGTTGGATACTATGGCAGGTGGCCAAAAGTGGCGAAGAGCTTCTAACTCCAGAGCACCATCCCAAGGATACCAGTACGGTATTAACAGTCTTCGAGACTTTCGCATCAAATAATATGCGGAAACGAACACTCCGCAGCCTTGCCGAAGTCTACCAAGTAGCAACAATAAACCCATAGAGTGATACGGCTATTACCTTTAATGCCAGTGACGAACCTAAATTCCGAACAGCCTGAGCACCATCCGCCAAGGTAGTCAGAGTCGGGATTCGGAGTCGGATCGATTTTCCTCAGACAGAATCGAGTCGTAAGATCGAGTTGTGCAATCGAGGATTCTACTAGATTTACTCAAATAAGATATTTTGTATGCATACAACTAATTTATATGGGTTCTATAGAGTTTTGACACTAAATATGGAGCAAAGAACGTACACATCAATGCTAGTTGTATTCCACTTCTTTTTATGGCTAACCTATCATCTAGCTCGCATGTATGGAACATATATGAGAGGGAAATATATAGAACGTTTAAACCTTCAACGCACGAAATTTACTTAGGTTCTTTTTGGAGTGCGTGAATAGTCGATCACTTGTCTATTTGAGTTGCAGTGCTAAACCTTGAAGGGTCTTCCTCTCCTTCTCCGATCAATCTTGAAGCATCCTCCTTTTCATGCCAATTCCATCTGTTGACAAGCCTGATCCTCAATTTTGATCTAGGGTTTCTGAGAGCTAGATCAAAGGTGTCGGCAGTTGAGCATTTGGGCTTGGGAGGGGAATACAGGTAAATGAGGTATATGAAAAGGGGTTTGGATGATTGCATACTATTCTGCTACAACTAAACAAACGGTTTAGATAAATTAGTAGAATCGGACATAGTCCATAGCATAGTCCGGATTGTACAGTTTTGTATAGGATTATATGATTTGGATCGCGACTCAACATGGATTCTACCTAATCCGGATTCATAGTGGGATTTGGATTGACATGCTTCTGTAGGGTCGTGAAGTCGTAGGATTCTAGCAGTCGAGTTGGGATTCTGACTACCTTGCCATCCGCATTGGTCCTCAGTCCAATAGTGGATGGCTTTCGCCTTACCAAGGTACTCATGGACGGTGGCAGCAAACTGAACCTCATTTACGAGGAAACCCTCCGAAAAATGGAAATAGACTGGAGCCGCATTGAGCGAAGCAGCACAACCTTCAGAGGAATAATCCCCAGTCGGGAAGCATGTTGTATAGGAAAAATCACACTGGATGTGGTGTTCGGCACGCCGGACAATTACAGATCCGAGGAGGTCACGTTCCAAGTGGCCCCGTTCAGCAGCGGATATCACGCCCTATTAGGGCGAGAGGCATTCACAATTTTTCAAGCTATACCCCATTATGGGTACATGAAGCTCAAAATGCCCGGGCCCAACGGAATCATCACTCTTGCTAGTGACCCGGACATAGCACTCCGCACCAAAAATAAGATAGCCGCACTGGCCCTTGAGGCACTATCCGAAGCCCTAGCGGCCGAGGAACTCACTGTGCTGCGCTCCACGCTGAATAGAGACGATGTGATACTCGATAAGAGATCCAAGTCCACCTCCTTTAAACCAGCGGACAAAATAGTCAAATTCCAAGTCCATCCAACGGACCATACAAAAACGGCCTCCATCGGGGCACAATTAAACCCTGATGTAGACGCCACACTACGAGAATTCCTACGCGAAAATTGGGACATTTTTGCCTGGCACCCTTCAGACATGCCAGGAATCCCACGCCGGCTGGCCGAGCACAACCTAAACATCCTAAAAGGATTCAAGCCAGTCAAACAGGCTCTTCGGTGTTTCTCCGAACCCAAGAGACAGGCCATGGGAGAGGAGCTAGCCAAATCAACACCTGCAGTGCGTTTGGTCATCGGATGTGGTTCACTTTTGAGAGTGATGCTGTTCACTTATGCCCAACATGAAAGTGTGATTTTTTTAAACGAAACAACAAGATAGCAATCAGGTTCACTTCGACATATGTTGCGGTTCATTTGCCCCTGTCTCTGCGGTCCACTCTCGTTCATAAAAAAGTAAAAAAACAACAAAAACTCATCCGACGAAAGAAATTATGCAGCTCGCTTGCCCATCTGATGCAGTGTGGTTTTCATTCTGGAGTAGTGCGGGCAGCTGTATGATGTTGTTCATCCTGTAAGTGCAAAAAAAATTGTTACGAAAGCGAAAAAAAGTAATGCGGTTCACTTTTTGGTACTGTTGTGGTTCATTTACACCCGATGTGAAGTGCACTCTACTTTCTCGTTCTTGAAAAAATCACGTTTGAATAAAAGAAACCATGCAGTTCTCTTACCCGTGTGATGCAGTGTGGTTTTTCGTCCGTTGCAGTGCGGTTTTCAGTCGGATGAAGTACCCACGTTGATTTGGGGGTCACGAAAAACAGAGTGTCCGCATTTCGGTAATTCGATATTCCTCTTAAACCGTAAAGAATTAGAGAGAGTGTTCTACATGAAAGAGTTGCATATCATCGATATCTTTCCAACGGCGTATCATTTGAATCATTTCGACCAGCGGTTTGCAAAAATTTCGCCAAAAACGGCCGCTGCCACTCGTCGTCCGCCGCACGATTTTCAAAATTAACATAAAACCGTAAGGAATTTCGAAAATATTTCAACATATGAAAGTTGCGCCTCGTTCGTAGCTTTCCAACGGCGTATCGACAAACAGTTCAAAAACTGAAGCGAAAACAGTGCCAAAAATTTGAAAAAATTTCAAAAAAAGAATTCCGCAATTTAGTTAATTTGAAACTGCCCTTAAACCGTCAGGAATTAGAGAAAAAATTATATATGAAAAAGATGCGCCTCGACAATATCTATCCAACGGTGTATCATTTTCTTCATTCCGACAAGCGGTTTAGAAGAAATCACGAAAAAAACGCTCGCTGCCATTCGTCATGGGCCGCACCATTTTCAAAACTGCTCTTAAACCGTGTGGAATATCGAAAAGTGTTCAACATGTCGAAGTTGCGCCTAATCCATAGCTTTTCAACAGTATATTACACGCCTCATTCCGATAAACGGTTAAAAAATTAGAGTGAAAATAGTACCGAAAAAATAACGCGTGCAGTTTTTTTTGACGAGAAGTTCACTCGTGTGAGTACTGCAGCACACTTGGTTCAAAGAATGAAGTGCACTTGCGTTCAGCGTGCAGTGCGGAAGTGGTGTGCAGAATAGTTATTCTGCTAATATTAGCAGAATAGATCGTCTGTATATATATATATATATATATATATATATATATATATATATATATATATATATATATATATATATATATATATATATATAGCTTCTGCACAGCATCTCCATCATCATTATCAGTACATCCTACGCAGGTGAGTCAGGATGCACTTGATCCCAGGAAGGTATCTGTCCTTCAAACCAGAGGAGTGCTTCAAACTAAAAACAATACATAATATCCAACAAAAGAGGGTCGTGCTACAGCAGCAGAATACATGGCTCAGTCTAGATATCAGCACGAATCAAGTTATGCATATTAGCTGTTGGCATGAATCACATCGCCACATGTCGGGTTTGCAAAAGCCATCCATCGCATGGAAGCTTGATGCCTTTCACACACTAAAGATTATCTGGCAACAAGCTGTGTCGATGAATCTCTGGATATGGTGATTCATGAAACCCATGGTATGATGTGTAAACATAGTCCCCCCTGGCGAATGGAAGTTTCATAGCACGGTAATCATCGCCGTTGATATGATCGATGATTGGTTGGATGATCGGATAATTGAGCCCGAGGAACAAGGAGTGGTTGTCGAGGCTGTAAACCCGCCTCCAGTTGAATGCGCCTGGCCCAACGGAGCTGGGATTTTTCTCGAACACGAAGCAGCCATAGCCATCAATGTCACGAATGCCCCACGCATTGTATTGCATGTGGTTTGATGTAATGGTTTGGTCAATTTGGTACGTGCGAATGAGCATGAAATGACCGCTGTCAGCTGAACGAGCGATAAACCACCACCCATCGGCTGGTATAATTCCAGGTCCTGGAATCATGAAGGCTAGCGCATTTGCATCTGCTGCAACAATTCAAATTGGATACCAAAAGGACAAAAATAAACAATCATGTTCAGAGTATGTGTGGAATCAATATTATTATAACAGTGACACATATCATAGACAAAGAATTGCAATCCGTGGTCATAATCAAAGCCCAAGTTAAAGAAATAAGCCAGTGGTTTTCATATTCTAGCAATATGTCATGGTTCAACCATCATGTAACAATGAGAGGAAAACAGCTATGACAGAGCCTACTCATATTCTACCATAGCACTTACTACTACTGCTCTCATATCAACTCTAAGCAATAACATGCGTTGTTATAAAAATCTTGGAAATGAAAGTAACATATAGCAATCATGATGTTATGCTCATAATATCTACTCTAACAATCATTAGATGCCAATTGTTCTCATATCAACTCTAACAATAACATGTGTGGTCATAAAAATCTAGGAAATGAGAGGAACATATAGCAATGATGTGGTTATAGACATACTATCTATTCTAAATTTGTAACAATGAACATGCAGTCATATTCATAAGGTAAAGATGAGATGAGATAGAACAATTACACAACGATAGATTCCACCGGTATAGGCAGCCAATCTATGCATCGACCGCATAAATGATGCCATCATGCACTATAGCATCAGACAGAAATGTTGCCTCAACAGGATTGAAGATGAGCCATAACCATGTGTGGCGACCGGATTCCAGATAGACTAATCCCATGTTGAACAAGGCAATGAGCTTGTAATCCATGTAGTCTTCTGATGGTGTGGGCACTTTGCAGATTACAACTTTCAGCAAACAGAGGTCGAGACAAAAGCTTGACACGTCTTGTGTGTAGTAGGCAGGAGTGTCCGGGGGGCCGCAAGGATCGATGGCGGCGGTATCCAACGATGGAAGGGTGATCTCTCACTGGGTGTAGATATCCACGAGACACAACGGACTACCAGATTGGTGGATGAGGACGATCCAATTGGCCTTCATGCCCGCCCAGTAGTGGTCGCGCATGAAGGACAGGTGGACGGGTAGTGGTAGCATGTCGAGGGGCACCACGACAACCTCCGTTGGATCGTCAAGTCGGTGTCTGGACCACCTACGAGGATTGGGCATCAGCAAGCATGGTGTCTTGAAAAGAGTCGGCCGGTTGCAGACGAGTAGATGGTACAAAGACACCGAGCATGTGGCCAGATGGACGGTGCCGTGTAGGTCCATACAATTACAGATCTGCTCCAAGAGAACATCGGGGAGGGAATTCCAATCGCGGCTCTACATGTCAGTCGATTCTGCCATTAGGGTTTTCGGTGCCTGCGAGCCAGCGGGGAAGTGGATTCGGGCGAGCGAGCGAAGAAGCTTCTCCTCATGTGGCCGAGCAGTGAGCGGGGGGATATGGTACACACGAGCTACCAAGGAAGATGGCGCGGGCGGGCGAGCAGTGAGAGGGGGTAAATGGTGTGCGGCCGACGATGGGGAAGAGAGGAGGAAGAAGAAGAGAGGAGGAAGAAGAGTGGAAGACAGGGAAGAAAGTGCATTAAAACTCAATTCTACTAGTACTACTACCAAGATATACCGTCCTTCGGAGTGTAAATAGTTACACCGATGACATGTGGGTCTACCACAAGAGGGCCCATATGTCAGTTAATGGAGGACAGAGGTGCATAGGCGTATTTGCGGAAGCGTGCTCTACTAGCAAACATGATGGCAGTACTGGGTAAGGCTGATTTAGTAACACCAACACACTGGTTCAGCTTATTAATTACGTGTCCCATCTGCTGCAGCGTGTATTGTCACTTCACTGCAAAGACTAGTTGAATAGTTCTCTCTGACCGAGATAGGGAATAATGGATCGCGAAGACTTCCTTTCTATAGTATCCCTATGCCTCTACGCTCACTTCACTCATTTTGCTCCGTACCTAGTCACTTGTTGAAATCTATAGAAAGACAAATACTCCGTATTTGGGAACAGAGGGGGGCTTTTACTCCGTATTTGGGAACAGAGGGAGTATCACCATATGGAGGGAACAGAGGAAGCTTGAAATATGAACATGTCAATGGGAGGGAGTAAGTCCCATGCATGCATGCATGCATGCAACATGTAACACTCACACATACACATGGTCGCACGCAACACTCACGCACCCATGCGGCACACAGCACACGACGCAACACCCACGCTCATGCTCAAGTGCTCAACCTACTCCCTACGTCCGTGAAAGAATGTACATTTAGAGATTTACACATTGACGAGGGCATAATTAACGCCCAAAAGTAGCAGACTTATGTGTGCATGCGACCATTGAGAGAAGAAGATTAAATGAAGGCCGTTGCATGCTGTAATTAAGGATAGACATGTAGCCTATACCTAGAGCACAAGTTGGTGCATTAGTCAATCAATATCGATTTAGATTAAAGGCTAAATGCATTGGAAATGTAGATGTACATCATGTACTACACTCTTTGTTTTTTAGCCGATGTACACTCTTTGTTGGAAGACCGAGGGAGTACACATGCATGCACTCACATACACAACCAGGGTGGTTCGCGCGCAAGAGTTGGACTCCTATCGCGCCTGCGTAAAGTTTTGTTTAACTGATTTCTTTGCTCTGCCAACTGATAGGTGGGACCCAGAAACCAGGTGACAATTTAACTAGTAAACAAAGTGCCACGTTGACTATGTGGCCGGTCAGTAGGGCGCAATACGGTGCTCTACGATGAGCTAGTGATCATATAATCACCGCAAAACTATATATATAGTGAGTGTAAAGAGTGTATTGTTACATACATTGACCGCCAGTTCTCGTTTCAAATTAAGCCATATTAACTGGAAAGGACGCAGTATGGACTAGTACTAGTACTGCTTTGATGTGTCCCATCAACTCGCCGAACAAGGAGAAGCTTTCTTACTACGCCTCTCCCTCGCCCACTCGCGTGGTGGTTCGCAGGACGAGGAGAGGGTTTTGACTACAGCGCCCTCTCCCTTTCCCTCCCCCTCTCCCTCTCGCTCGCCCTCGCCCTCGCGGTAGACGTGCAGCAGTTCAATAGGTGTCAGATTGCCCGAAGCATATTGTACTGTAGTATCATCATTCTTGGACCTTCCGAAGAGGCAAAGAGCCAAGTGCAAGGTTCACACAAGTACGAACTGTTGAACCTCCCGAAGAGGCAAAGAGCCAAGCGCAAGGTTTTATAGGATTTGTCATCCTAGTAGGAGTGTAGTACAACTATAGCGAACGATGCTACTGTATGATGCCGCCACGTCACGTATATCCAAAGTTGTGCCACCTTTTTTTTCTCAAAGAGCGTGTTGGAGCCCGTGCAACAACCACACAAGTTGCACGTACACATAACACATTTACTAGTAATAAATTCTAAAGGACAAATGCTAGTATGCCACACAAGTTCATCTCCAATTCATGTGATAAATTTGTGCACGACTAGTCTACATATATTCATAGCGCTACCGTTCACAATTTACCGTACTCCACTTACACGTTATAGATGGGCTACATGTCCTCCTCCAGGTTCCAGTCCCAGGTGTTCTTCATGGATGGCATGATCCATAGCGGTGGGAAACGGGAATCATTGTCGTAGCTTTCTAGTCCAGTTCCACACGATGGAGCATCATCCAAGCTGAAGCGGCATAAATCGGGGATAGCGTGTCCCAGCATGTCGTTCATCCGGCGGTGCGCACTGAAGACCCAACCATGCTTCATGAATGGCAGGCCTTTCGGGTCGTGCACGGAAGGTGGCATCCGCTTCCCAATGGGGTAGCTGTCCCCAATGAAAAGCGAGTACTCTCCAAGAGTGTTCCTTGGCACCCACGTAGCATCACGGGGGTTGAACTCGGCAATGTTCATCTGGTACACGTGGCATCTCAAATCTGGACACATGGTGACGTACATAGTTAAGGTCCATGCATAATAATGTTGTGCTCAAATATGGCGGTTAGTAATACTGTGCAGCAAATAGTACTACTCCGATATAGAGGAAGTAAAATAACCAGCTTATTATATATAGCCACTCTTGGCTACATGGATGAGATAGTAAGACATGGAAAAACAAAAATGGTGGCAGCTAGTGGGTTCAAGTATTCAAGGGCCTAGTTAGCTATACGCGTCCTCCAAGGTAAAAAGTACTCCTACTAGTACTAGTAAGTACTAGTACAACAATGAAAGAGAAGGCGAGAGGGTTAAAACATGGAATACATGGGTAGATGGTAACGGTCCGATCATGGTAGATTGTGTGACCATGTTGCACATCAGTGGTACCATGGGTAACGACTGCTAAGATAGTTGATCCCAATATGCCAAAGTCAGCTACAAGGTTCCAAGTTAGACCGAATCGCGGATGCAAATGCACATCCAGGATCAGCAATCTTATTTTAATCGGGGGATGACTTGTCCCTGCAAAATAATGGAGTACCGTTAGGGATGCAAATGATGGTTTGTGCATTCCTTTTGTAATCTCCCATACCGTAGGATGGCAATCAGATGAAACAAGTCCCCTGGCTTGTCACCGCAAAGATGCAGCCTAGATGGCGCACGGCATCTTCGAACGTGTAGGGGTACAAATCTGCCGCCGCCAACATGCGCCAGCCTCTGCCGTTACTGCCTCTTGCATTGATGGCAATCCTTATGTCAAACACCGCGATGAGATAGTAATCGTCGTGGCCGCGTCGATTTGTTGGCGGGTCCGCAATTGCTATCTTCTTCAATCTCATGTAGGCATCGTCATACATATTCAAACCCAGCCAGTCCGGAAGGCCGATCCCAATGGTGGAGAAGGGGTCTACTGGAACGGCCGCACTGCTGTGGATGTTGTGCAAAATGATGGTGGTATCCGTCCGGAGGTATGCAAGCCAATCTTCGTTGGCACCAACCCAGACCTATATATAAGATTGTGGGCAGCGGAGAAATTACGGGATGGAAATGGAATAACTAAGTACTACATGATCAAACTCCATTACTGACCTGCTCATCGGACAAAATCCGACTACCTCTCAACGTCGGCAACTCTAGCGGATACAACGTGCAACCATGGCTAGGGAGCGGTGGACTGTTCGAAGAATTGTCCCATAGAAGAACCTTCTCCTCGAGGACGCATGGAAGACCAACAAGCATGGCCTTTTCCCAAGCCTGTTTAAGCACCTCTTGAAAAAGTTGGTGCAGGAAGCACCGAGTCTTGCGGCGGTGAGGACATCGCAGCGGCGTGCGATTTCTCCTAGAGGATCGTCGTCCAAGGTCTCCCAGCCCCAACAAGGAGAAAAACCGCCTGGCGAATCCATGGGAGCAGCAATGAACTGCCTTCTCTTCGGAGGGAGGGGAACTGGCGAGGAGGAGATAAGAGCGTAGTAACCGCAGGGCCTCGTCCCTTCCAACTGTAGATCATTCCTTAGCGAAGGGGCGAGGCTATTATTTACTACTAGTACTAGCATTATGGAACGTTATGGGATTGCATTATACTGTAAATAATAGCACTAGTGAGAAATTTTTGGCACTAGGTAGTAGTTTTTGGCGGGGATTAAGAAATTTTGGGTATGTCTTTGCTATTTTTTGTACACGCCAACTAGTGTCAAAAACGTCTTACATTATGTGACAGAGGAGTATGTACTCGTACTGTAGCAGTACTAGTACTACCTTTTCTCAACTAGTAGTGCAATGTACTGTACTTCTAGTCTAGTCTAGTATAGTGCACCAGTTTTGAACTCTTGAATCTCAAGACCAAGGAGCTACAGTTGGAAGTGGAGGGTACTACTGTTCTCTAGAACCATCGCTATACTATCAATGCAGGGAAAGTACACCTGCGTAGTGGCCTAGTGGGTACTCTCGATGCTCTATTCAGCTGCTCCTCTCACGTAGCTGGCCTACTCAGCCGCTCCCCTCACGCACACTAGCAGCCTATTTATCAGCGAGGTTACTGCGGGGGCAGAACATTTGAGTTATTTGATACAACGAGACTAGGCTTTTCGCTTCCATTTGTGGAGGTGTAATGGATCTCATCGAACTTTATTAGTAGTTCCTTATTTATGAATGAGATGAAGCAAAGCTTTTGCCTCCGTTTCAAAAAAACACGTCAAGAGGAATTTCTTTTATAGTAGAGCCGATAATGGAGTGAAGTCCATGCGTGCAATGCCATAAGCTACAGAGTAGTAGTAGAGCACTTTACGTACAGAGCCATATTGCACAGTTCCCAATGCCCCGTGTCGGTGTCAAAACCGGCGGATCTCGGGTAGGGGGTCCCGAACTGTGCGTCTAGGCGGATGGTAACAGGAGACAAGGGACACGATGTTTTTACCCAGGTTCGGGCCCTCTCGATGGAGGTAAAACCCTACGTCCTGCTTGATTAATATTGATGATATGGGTAGTACAAGAGTAGATCTACCACGAGATCAAGGAGGCTAAACCCTAGAAGCTAGCCTATGGTATGATTGTTGTAATGTATGTTGTCCTACGGACTAAAGCCCTCCGGTTTATATAGACACCGGAGAGGGCTAGGGTTACACAGAGTCGGTTACAATGGTAGGGGATCTACACTTCCGTATCGCCAAGCTTGCCTTCCACGCCAAGGAAAGTACCATCCAGACACGAGTCGGAGTCTTCAATCTTGTATCGTAGTCTTGGAGTCCGGCGGATATTGATAGTCCGGCTGTCCGGACACCCCCTAGTCCAGGACTCCCTCAGTAGCCCCTGAACCAGTCTTCAATGACGATAAGTCCGGCATGCATAACGTTCGGCATTGCAAGGCGGGTTCCTCCCTTGAATAATCTAGAGAAGATCATGAACACCAGGATAGTGTCCGGCTCTGCAAAATAAATTCCACATTCCACCGTAGAGAGAATAAAATGTACACTTAGTTCAATCTGCTGACATATTATGCAGCGTGACATCACACCGCCACCGGGCCTTTGTTTGAATTACTATACCACCTCAGCATGTTTAGCGAAGCGGTTTCCTTGGCACGTCTTGTCGAAGCAGAGATCGTGTTCCCCTTATTCCGGGATTCTCATCAATACGTGCGTGGGTAACCCAACCGCTCTCGTCGCCACGCCTCCTCTATCGAAGGGGGATCCCAAACGGTCACGGAGATGGCCCTTGGTATTTCTTCCCCTTTATAAGAGGACCAAGGCTCGCCATTGTTCTTCAATCTCGCATCGAATCTCTTCCCCGCTCCCAGTTCCAACACCCAGAGCCTCAGATTCGAGCGCTTCGAATCCTCAATCATGTCCGACTCCGACCTCCAGGGCCGGTGGATGCCCTCCTCTGTCACGGAGGAGGACATATTGAAGTTGCGTGAGGCCAAGTACCTGGCCTACGAGGTTTCGCACAGGTTGCCTGCCCAAGGGCAGGCTGTGCCAGCCCCCGAGCCCGGTGAATACGTCGTTTTCGTATCCCACCTCCGTCGGGGTTTAGGCTTCCTGACGGATCCCTTCGTGAGAGGGCTCCTGTTCTACTACGGGCTGGACTTTCACGACTTGGCTCCGGAGTCCATCCTCCATATCTCCGCATTCATTATCGTCTGCGAAGCCTTCCTCCGCGTCATTCCCCACTTCGGCTTATGGCTAAAGACCTTCAAGGTGGAGCCGAAGATGACCGGGGAGCGTCAAGCGGAGTGCGGCGGGGCGACCATAAGCAAAAAGGTCGATGCCCCGTGGCCCGAGGGTTCCTTCCAAGAGGAACTTGGACTGTGGCAGCAGGAGTGGTTCTATATCACCGCTCCAAGGGGCAGCAGGCAAAAGCCGCCGCCCTTATTCCGCCCGGGACCTCCACGCCAACTGATGTCGTGGGTCAACCAAGGGCTCAATTGGGGGCCGTCCGAAGACGTGCCTTCACTGCAGGGCCGGATTCGAGATCTCCAAGCAAGGCAGATCGACCTGATCAAGGTGATGCAGGTTATGCTAATCAGGCATCTTCTGCCCTGCAAACGCCGTCCTCTCCGTCTATGGGAGTTCAACCCGGAGGGACCTCGGATTCTCCAACACTTCATGGGTGCGACACCCGTGGAGATGTACGAGTTGTTCTTCGGACCGCAGGTGGCGTGTCCGGATTTAGCCGAGGATGCAGGCCTAAGCCACGATCGCCCGGATACTCAGGTAAGTAGCTCAGAGTCCGGACATTCTGTTTATGTGCCTTTCTAGAGTTCGCCTCCTGACCCTTTGTTCTTTACAAGAATGGGTGGCGCGATCAAGGCTAATAAGGTGTCCGGCCCCCCTCCCAGAGACTGCACTGGAGCCCGTGCTGGTCAGAATGTTGGAGGTTGCGCCCACAGAAGGGGGCGACGGGGAAAATAGAGGAGCTAATATTTCGCCCAAAGGGGCGACTGAAGAGGGGGGAACCAAGAACCCCTCCCTACAGGGGGAGAAGAGGACCGCCTCCGAAGATCCGGAGGCCAAAGCCCCTAAGCGTGGGAAGAGATCTTCCTCGGGGGGTCCGGCGCCCGGAAAGAATCCAGACGCACAATCATCATCAAAGGATCGGCCCTCTAGCGAGCCGTGAGTATGAAAGAGGGAGTTAATTAGTAAGGAAAGACCTTCGTTTGTGCTTCTGTAGATAACCGAAATATTTATATTGCAGTTCGGATCTGCAGCCTTCTCAGATGAGTTCATCTTCGGGGGACCTTCTTCCGGAGATGATGGAGAGCGACACGCCTCCGTCCGCAGCGCCGCCAGATGAGGCAGGCGAACCCGAAGTGTCATCACGGAGGGTATCCCTGAGTTCGGAGGGGCTAGAGAGTTCGTCACCTACTAGTGTCCGGCCGGGAGAACTGAAGAATCTGCTTGAGAGGGCGTCCATTTCAGAAGATCACCGTGCGTTAATGCGTATGTTGATTGGAAGGATTTCGTCCGCCGAGAGCGAATTGCGTAATGCCGCCATGAGTTTGTTGGCGGGATTTGAGGTATGCGAGAATGACGCACCCCTTTGTCTTTTAACAGTTTTGCATATAAAAAATGTGCCCTGTATAGATAGTAGCCCCTGAGACTCGGTAGGTTGTCGGAAACGACAGCGTACCGAGGATCGAAATCTAAAGGAATGAATTCCGTCGTTCCTATGCAGGTGGCGGATAGTCCGGGGGCTAGCCGGACTAGTGAGTTTGCCGAGTTAAATCGGCAATTTGACTTGGCAGATGCGGACATCGCACTTGTCAACAGGCGACTTGACAAGTCGCAAGGTAAAAGAGTTCTCCGCAGTCGCTTTATTAAGGGGGTCGAAGCCCTCCTCTGATAAATTATATGCTATTTGTACAGACGGTGCTGCTGCTGTGGAGGGCCTTCGGGCCGAACTTGCTCGAGCTAAGGAGCAAGCCCGAAGGAGTGAAGCGGCTGCCTCGAGGGCGGCCGAGGAGTTGAAAGCCGAAAAGGCTGCGCACTACCTAAGCAGGGCCGAGGTGGCCGAATTGGCCATAAAAGTAAAGGATGCTGCCGACCGCAATGAGGCTCTTGAAAAGGAGCGCTTATCGGAGCGGGAAGTCCTGAAGAAGGCCACCGCCGAAGCCAAGGATGCCCGCTCTGCAATGCGGGCTATGAAGGAGGAACTGTGCCAGGCCGGAGAGATCGTGGCTGGCAAGCCTTTTCTGCTGCATCGCCGGTTTATGGATGGAAAGTATGCTCAATTTGAGCGGCTGTGGAGTCCGAAGGATCCGTATATGGACTTAGCTGCAAGTGCGGCCGATGCCATTAAGCACTTCCGGAGCCAGAAGGATCACGAGACGGAAGAGCTATATTGGTCTCAATTCCACAGTCCGGATCGCCCACTTCCATTGACAGACCGGTTGGCCGAATGGGCCGAGCTAAATAGATCGTCCGGACTTGCCATGACTGACATCGTGGCCCATGTCTGGCCAGAGAGGTCCAAGGCGACGAGCTACTTTGGCTTACTACAGCAATTCCTTGGAGCGGTGCCGCATATAAAGGAGATGAAGCGGTCGGCCTACAGAGAGGGCGCGCGGATGGCTCTTGCAGAGAGGACGCCACCGCTGTTGCTGCCCAGGGTTCGGATGAAGACCGGCTCCCTGCCGAGCACTATTTCGGGGAAGTTATGCGTGGCGCTCGTGTAATAGAGTCGCAGTGCTCGAAGAATGTAACGTTCAAATGAACGCATTAGCTTGTAAATCGATGATTATGTTATAACTGCTTTTTATACTTGTGCGTCCAAGTAGTAAAACTTCTCCTGTGCGTCCGTTTACGTACACTTGTGTATAACTTGAAAGATGGCAGTCTTCGGCTTCAGCCCCCATGCACAAGGTGCTGGGGTGTTCGCAAAAATAGCGCGTTTTCACACTTAATCCGACGTCTCGGTCCTGTTAAAAGGAGGTGGTAGCGTAGCGAACGAGGCAATCCGGACTATAATGCTTTATCACTTTCACTTAGCCAGTGGAGCTCGAGGGTGGGGCTACGATATAGCCCCTGGTGGCATCGCCCTTCTCCGAAGTCGGAGCGCGTGTGCCTGACCGGGAAATGGTCCTTCGTCAAAGCGGGGAATTCTAAACATTCCGATAGTCGATCGAGTGGTTGACCAGTCTCTCGCTGTATCATGACAGTCAGTTTTCGGCTTTCTCTACTGAGGTGCTTGCCCAGCCGAACTGGGGCACAATCACAGTAGTTCTCCTGGTGCTGCGTTAGCCGATGATACGGAACGTAAGGCAGCAAAACACAGGAGCCGGGCAAACCCAACATTTGACCAAAGACATGATTCCGAGCTGATGCATATAATGCCTAACTCGAGACGCCGAACACTCCCTAAGGTGTTCGGTCTTTATAATAATGGGCAGAACAACGCCCTAAGCCCCTAGTGTCCAGGTACGGGCATGGTCTTCTGACGCGGCCGATGCCAAAACGTCAGGCTCCGCTTTGGCTATAGGAAGAAACCAAGGGAGAATAACAACAAGAGACAGTAAAAAAAGGTTTACGCAGGGTCTTAATCTGAAAAGAATCCTCACAACGGGTCCCTACTGCATGTCTGCGCCTGTGTCTCCGTTGCGCCGTTATCCTGGACGGATATGCACGTTGTTCATCTGTAAAAAGAGAGGAACGTTTAGTTTTAAAAACAGTTTGTGCGAAAAATATTAGAAATATAAATAATTAAAGCGGGGTTTGTATGAACCCGCGGTGGTTTGTGCGCGCAGCCCCCTGTGAAGGGGTATGCGGCTAGGGAGCCCCTAGCCCACTGACGCCGGATTTGTCTATCCAAGTCCGGGGTCTTTAAGTGACCCTCGCACTAAAATTACGCCACGCGGTCCGGGCATCTTGAGTGTAAGAGATGCGTAATGCGGTATGGCGTTGAAGCGGACAAAAGCCTTTCGTCCCAAGAGTGCTTGATATTCACTTTCAAATGGGACGATATGAAAAATTAATTTTTCGCGTCGAGAATTGTTCGGCGATCCGAACACGACTTCTAGTAATATGGAGCCTGTGCACTTGGCGTAATGGCCTGGCGTCACTCCTTTGAAGGAAGTGCGGCTGTGTCCAATTTTGGTAGGGTCTATCCCCATCCTACGGATTGTGTTTGAATATAGCAGGTTTAAGTCACTGCCTCCGTCCATTAGGACGTTAGTAAATTGCAATCCATCTATTATGGGATTCAATATCAGGGGAGTCTGTCCCGCATTTCGAACGCTTCTGGAATAGTCCAGGTGGTCGAAAGTGATTGGTTTTGATATCCAATCTCTACGGTCTGCTGGGTTGGACCGCGCGAAGCTCTTTTTAGAAAGTGCCGCACTATTTTTCCGTAGTATCACATGAAGTGAGTTTACTTCTTTGACCCCTTGTGGGAAAGTCTTTTGTTTTCCGGTGCTCTGCTGGTGGGGTTTATCTTCTTCGCTTGACGCGTCGAGCCCCTTGTGTTCGGCATTTAGTCGGCCGGACTGTTTAAAAACCCAACAATCCCTGTGGGTGTGATTTGCAGGCCTTCCGGGGGTACTGTGGATTTGGCATATCCGACCCAAAATTTTGTTTAAGTTGGACAATTCGTTACTGTCATCCTTAAGAGGCTGTGTTTTATTATTGGGTCGCGAGCTTTTGAATCTGGTGTTGACTGCCGCGCTCTTTGGGCTTTTCTCTTTATTCCGGCGTTGTTCTTTTCTGCGCCGTGATTTTCCGTTTCCATCTCTTGTCTCTGATGTACTTGGGTCGCTGGTGCTGCATCGTGCTAACCAGCTATCCTCGCCCGCACAGAAGCGGGTCATGAGGCTTGTTAGTGCGGACATTGTCCTCGGTTTCTCTTGACCGAGGTGCTTGGCGAGCCATTCGTCTCGGACATTGTGCTTGAAAGCTGCTAAGGCTTCGGCGTCCGGACAGTCGACTATTTGGTTCTTTTTTGTAAGGAACCTGTTCCAGAATTTCCGCGCCGACTCTCCGGGCTGTTGAGTTATATGAATTAGGTCATCTGCATCTGGAGGGCGGACATAAGTCCCTTGAAAATTTGCTCTAAACGCGTCCTCGAGCTCCTCCCAACTTCCAACAGTATTTTCTGGGAGGCTTTTAAGCCAATGACGGGCTGGCCCTTTGAGCTTGAGGGGTAGGTATTTTATGGCGTGGAGATCATCTCCTCTGGCCATATGTATATGTAGTATATAATCTTCTATCCAGACTCCAGGGTCTGTTGTTCCATCGTAGGCTTCTATGTTTATGGGTTTAAATCCTGCTGGGAATTCATGGCCCAGCACCTCGTCAGTGAAACATAGTGGGTGTGCGGCGCCCCTGTATTTTTGTGTGCCACTATCATCGGACACTTCCTGGGGCCTTCTCCTTTGGCCCGTAGATGGATCTGGCTGGGCCATCTATCCTTCCAAGTTCGTTGGTTGGTTTATGTGGGGCACCGCTGTCAGAATTTGGCCTATCATCTGGCCGTCTATCCAGCCAGGCAGCCCCTTTATTTTTGGATGGTGGGGGCTCTATGGCCTCTTCGTTGAATTCTGGTAGCAGCTTGTGCTTCGGGTAGCTCTTTGATTGGTGGCCATTGCCGTACTTATCTGCGGTTTTGAGCATTTTGCTCCATCTCATTCTGAGTGTATCTTCCGCTATTTTGAGCCTCCGTTTTTCCTTCTTCAGGCTTTTTGCAGTACTGACGAGTCTTTTCCGAATGTTCTTGCTCTCCGGCGGTGTGTCCGGCGTGAGGTCGTCCGGACTGTTGTTTTCATCTGGCCTGGACTGATTGTCTGACTCGTCATGGTCGGACGGTTGCTTATCTGCGTGTTCGTCGTCCGTTTGTGAGCCCTGCCGTATTGCGGGCTCTTTGGGAGCGTTATTGTCGAGGTGGGACTTAGGACGGCGCCTGCGCCGCCGTTTTGGTCGTTTATCGGCGTGGTCATCTTCTGCCGCGGCCCGTTGATCCTCGTTATCGCTCTCCTTTAGGGTGTCTACCATATATATGTCGTGTGACAAGGTAGTCCTCCCGTGCCTTATAGGCTCTGTTTCTTGTTCGCCTCCAGCATTGTCTTCTATTCCGTCAATGTCTTCGGAGTCAAGGTCTAGCATGTCGGTTAGATCGTCGATAGTGGCTACAAAGTGGGTGGTGGGTGGGCTCTGAATTTCTTCGTCGTCCGTTCCCCAACCGTCCTGGCCATAGTCCGGCCAAGAATCTCCTGATAACGAGAGATGCTTTAGTGAATTCAAGATATCGCCGAAAGGCGAGCATTGGAAGGTGTCTGCGGCGGTGAATTCCATAACTGGCGCCCAATCCGGATCGATTGGCAGGGGCGCGGGAGGTTCGGAGTCCGGCAAGGAGTCCGGCGCCTCGGAGTCATGAGTTTCGCGGGGGACAAGATTAGTGTTCGGCTCCATCGCCGTGGATGTTGAAGCCCCCAGGGCGGCGCCTATCCACCGACCCTCGATCTGGGCGAACGGCTCCGGACTAATGGCCTAAGCGGATCCGTGTGCGGCCACCAAGGCACTATTCGGCGGCAGAGCTAGATCATGCCCATCGTCACAGTGCGGCGCGCTCGCTGTGGCTCGGGTCCGTCGAGGATCAAGTCTCCGCGGACATCGGCCGTGAAGTTTAAGCTTCCAAATCTGACCTGACGGCCAGGGGCGTAGCTTTCGATCTGCTCCAGATGGCCGAGTGAATTGGCCCGCAGTGCGAAGCCGCCGAATATGAAGATCTGTCCGGGGAGAAGAGTCTCACCCTGGACAGCATTGTTGGTCGAAGATGCCATCAAGCCTATCGGTGAAGACACAGAGGAACTCTCAATGAAAGCACCAATGTCGGTGTCAAAACCGGCGGATCTCGGGTAGGGGGTCCCGAACTGTGCGTCTAGGCGGATGGTAACAGGAGACGAGGGACACGATGTTTTTACCCAGGTTCGGTCCCTCTCGATGGAGGTAAAACCCTACGTCCTGCTTGATTAATATTGATGATATGGGTAGTACAAGAGTAGATCTACCACGAGATCAAGGAGGCTAAACCCTAGAAGCTAGCCTATGCTATGATTGTTGTAATGTATGTTGTCCTACGGACTAAAGCCCTCCGGTTTATATAGACAACGGAGAGGGCTAGGGTTACACAGAGTCGGTTACAATGGTAGGAGATCTACACATCCGTATCGCCAAGCTTGCCTTCCACGCCAAGGAAAGTACCATCCGGACACGAGCCGGAGTCTTCAATCTTGTATCTTCGTAGTCTTGGAGTCCGGCGGATATTGATAGTCCGGCTGTCCGGACACCCCCTAGTCCAGGACTCCCTCACCCCGCCAGGCTGTTCCGACTCCTCGGGCTTAATTGGGAGGCGCTAGTTTAAATATGCTACTAGCTGATGAGTAAGCTGCAAGCAAGGTGCGGCTAGGGCGAGCACGCGAGCCATGGGATGCTGGCAAGGAAAACCCGTTCACGTGGCTAGGCTATCCAGTGCACCCAGATTGTGGTGCCGCACGTTCGTTTGACTTCAAAACTCAAACTACCCGTGTAAAATATTGTCTCGCAGTGAAGTTACTATTTAAAAAAAAAAGGCTGTCGTGTGTTCGGCCGGGATCGAACCCACAAAACGAGGTATACACTCCCGCGACCACTAGTAGTACTCGTTGGAGTACAACGCAACCTAGAATCGCCTTTTGTCGCTAGTAGTGCGTACATTGTTCCTTACAAGAAACCCCTAATAATGCAAGAAACCACTAAAATGCCAAGAAACTACTACCACTTGCATACGTGGCAGACTTAAGATAAGACTACCTTATCAACCATTGTACATGCTCTTACCAACCGGCCCTATGCTACGTCTTGAGCTTGTGTTGGTTTTCCTTGAAGAGGAAAGGGTGATGCAGCAATAGTAGCGTAAGTATTTCCCTCAGTTTTTGAGAACCAAGGTATCAATCCAGTAGGAGGCTCCTCAAAAGTCCCACACACCTACACAAACAAACAAAGAACTCACAACCAACGCAATAAAGGGGTTGTCAATCCCTTCACGGCAACTTGCGAAAGTGAGATCTAATAGAGATAGTATGATAAGATAAATATATTTTTGGTATTTTATAATATAGATGCAAAAAGTAAAGATGCAAATAAAAGTAGTTTGGAAGCAAATATGATAAAGGATAGACCCGGGGGCCATAGGTTTCACTAGTGGCTTCTCTCAAGATGGCATAAGTATTACGGTGGGTGAACAAATTACTGTCGAGCAATTGATAGAAAAGCGAATAATTATGAGATTATCTAGGCATGATCATGTATATAGGCATCACGTCCGCAACAAGTAGACCAAATCCTGCCTACATCTACTACTATTACTCCACACATCGATCGACTCCTGCCTGCATCTAGAGTATTAAGTTCATAAGAACATAGTAACGCCTTAAGCAAGATGACATGATGTAGAGGGATAAACTCATGCAATATTATATAAACCCCATCTTTTTATCCTCGATGGCAACAATACAATACGTGCCTTGCAACCCTTTCTGTCGCTGGGTAAGGACACCGCAAGATTGAACCCAAAGCTAAGCACTTCTCCCATGGCAAGAAAGATCAATCTAGTAGGCCAAACCAAACTGATAATTCGAAGAGACTTGCAAAGATAACTCAATCATACATAAAAGAATTCAAAGAAGATTTAAATATTATTCATAGATAAACTTGATCATAAACCCACAATTCATCGGATCTCGACAAACACACCGCAAAAAGAGTTTACATCGAATAGATCTCCACAAGAGAGGGGGAGAACATTGTATTGAGAACCGAAAACAGAGAAGAAGCCGTCTAGCTAATAACTATGGACCCGTAGGGCTGTGGTAAACTACTCACAACTCATCGGAGGGGCAAGGATATTGATGTAGAAGCCCTCCATGGTCGATTCCCCCTCCGGCGGAGCGCCGGCGAAAGCTCCAAGATGGGATCTCGCGGATACAGAAGGTTACGGCGGTGGAAATTGTGTTTCGTGGCTCCCTGGATGTTTTTGCGGTACGTACGCTTATATAGGAGGAAGAAGTACATCGGTGGCCGCCCAAGGGACCCACGAGACAGGGGGCGCCCTACCCTCTCGTGGCCGCCTCGGCTGCTTCTTGACTTGCACTCTAAGTCCTCTGGATCACGTTCGTTCCAAAAATCACGCTCCCGAAGGTTTCATTCCGTTTGGACTCCATTTGATATTCATTTTCTTTGAAATACTGAAATGGGCAAAAAAACAGCAATACGGGCTGGGCCTCCGGTTACTAGGTTAGTCCCAAAAATGATATAAATGTGTAAAATAAAGCCCATAAACATCCAAAAGGGGTAATATAATAGCATGGAACAATCAAAAATTATAGATACGTTGGAGACGTATCAAGCATCCCCAAGCTTAATTCCTGCTTGTTCTCGAGTAGGTAAATGATAAAAAAGAAATTTTTGATGTGGAATGCTACCTAGCATAATTCTCAATGTAATTTTCTTTATTGTGGCATGAATGTTCAGATCCAAATGATACAAAATAAAATTTCATATTAACATGAAAATGGTGATACTTCAAGCATACTAATCAAAGTAATCATGCCTTCTCAAAATAACATGGCCAAAGAAAGTTATCCCTACAAAATCATATAGTCTGACTGTTGCTCTATCTTCATCACATAAACTATTTAATCATGCACAACCCCGATGACAAGCCAAGCAATTGTTTCATACTTTAATAATCTCAAACTCTTTCAACTTTCACGCAGTACATGAGCGTGAGCCATGGACATAGCACTATATGAGTAGAATGGTGGTTGTGGAGAAGACAAAAAGGAGAAGATAGTCTCACATCAACTAGGCGTATCAACGGGCTATGGAGATGCCCGTTAATAGATATCAATGTGAGTGAGTAGGGATTGCCATGCAACGGATGCACTAGAGCTATAAATGTATGAAAGCTCAACAAAAGAAACTAAGTGGATGTGCATCCAACTCGCTTGCTCACGAAGACCTAGGGCATTTTGAGGAAGCCCATCATTGGAATATACAAGCCAAGTTCTATAATGAAAAATGCCCACTAGTATATGAAAGTGACAACATATGAGACTCTCTACATGAAGATCATGGTGCTATTTTTGAAGCACGAGTGTGGAAAAAGAGAGAGTAGCATCGTCCCTTTCTCTTTTTCTCTCATTTTATTATTTTTCTTTCTTTTTATCTTTTTCTCTTTTTTTTCTTTTGGCCTTTCTTTTTTTTCTTTTTGGCTTTTCTCTTTTTTTTTCTTTCTTCTTATTTTTTCTTTTTGTAAAGTCCGAAGTCTCATCCCGACTTGTGGGGGAATCATAGTCTTCATCATCCTTTCCTCACTAGGACAATGCTCTAATAATGAAGATCATCACACTTTTATGGATTTACAACTCAAGAATTACAACTCAAAGCTAGAACAAGATATGACTCTATATGAATGCCTCCGGCGGCATACCGGGATATGCAATGAATCAAGAGCGACATGTATGAAAATTATGAAGGTGGCCTTGCCACAAATACAATGTCAACTACATGATCATGCAAAAAGCAATATGACAAAAGTAATGCGTTTCATATGAACGGAACGGTGGAAAGTTGCATGGCAATATATCTCGGAATGGCTATAGAAATGCCATGATAGGTAGGTATGGTGGCTGTTTTGAGGAAGGTATATGGTAGGTGTATGGTACCGGCGAAAGTTGCGCGGCACAAGAGAGGCTAGCAATGGTGGAAGGGTGAGGTGCGTATAATCCATGGACTCAACATTAGTCAAAAGAACTCATGTACTTGTTGCAAAAATCTAGAAGTCATCCAAAACCAAAGCACTACGTGCATGCTCCTAGGGGGATAGATTGGTAGGAAAAGACCATCGCTCGTCCCCGACCGCCACTCATAAGGAAGACAATAAATAAATAAAATTGTGCTCCAACTTCATCACAAAGCGGTTCACCATACATGCATGCTACGGGAATCACAACCCTCAACACAAGTACTTTTCATAATCACCTCAACTAGCATGACTTTAATATCACTACTTCCATATCTCAAAACAATTGTCAAGCATCATATTGATCATAGCATCCAATTCTTTTCTATGATAGTTTTTATTATACCCAACTTGGATGCTCATCATTCTAGGACCAAATTTGTAACCACAGAAAATACCATGCTGTTCTAAAAGACTCTCAAAAGGATATAAGTGAAGCATGAGAGACTAGCAATTTCTTCAAAATTAAGTCACCACCGTTCTCTAAAAAATAAAAGTGAAGCACTAGAGCAAAAACTATCAAGCTCAAAAGATATAAGTGAAGCACATAGAGTATTCTAACAAATCCTAATCAAGTAGGCTTCTCCCAAAGGTGTGTACAGCAAGGATGATTGTGGTAAACTAAAAAGCAAAGACTAATATAATACACGACGCTCCAAGCAAAACACATATCATGTGGCGAATAAAAATATAGCTCCAAGTAAAGTTACCAATGAACGAAGACGAAAGAGGGGATGCCTTCCCGGGGCATCCCCAAGCTTAGGCTTTTGGCTATCCTCGAATATCTTGGGGTGCCATAGGCATCCCCAAGCTTAGGCTCTTGCCACTCCTTATTCCATAGTCCATAAAAGCTTTACCCAAAACTTGAAAACTTCACAACACAAAACTCAACAGGAAATCTTATAAGATCCGTTAGTGAAAGAAAACAAAACCACCACATAAGGTACTGTAATGAAATCATTCTTTATTTATTTTGGTGTTAAACCTACTATATTCCAACTTCTCTATGGTTTATAAACTATTTTACTAGCCATAGATGCATCAAAATAAGCACACAACACACGAAAAACAGAATCTGTCAAAAACAGAACGGTCCGTAGCAATCTGTAACTAACGCAAACTTCTGGAACTCTAACAATCCTATAAAAATAGGAAGTCCTGAACAATTTGTCTATTGATCAGCACCAAAAAGAATCAACGCAAAAGCACATTTCTGTGATTTAACAAAACTAAATTCATGCGCGCAAAGTTTCTGTTTTTCAGCAGAATCAAATCAACTATCATCATAGGTTATCCTATAGGTTCTACTTGGCACAAACACTAATTAAAAGATAAAAACACATCTAAACAAAAGATAGATGCAAGATTTATTACTAAATAGGAACAAAAACAAAAAACACAAAGAAAATTGGGTTGCCTCCCAACTAGCGCTATTGTTTAACACCCCTAGCTAGGCATAAAAGCGAAGATAGATCTAAGTGGTGCCATCTTTGGCACTCAATTCATAAGTAGCTCGCATGATAGATTCATCAGGTAATTTGACTTTCTTTCTTGGAAAGTGCTCCATGCCTTTCTTTAATGGAAATTGGAATCTAATATCCCCTTCCTTCATATCAATAATCGCGTCAATCGTTCTAAGGAAAGGTCTACCAAGAATAATAGGGCAAGAAAGATTGCAATCTATATCAAGAATGATAAAATCTACGGGCACCAAATTTCTATTTGCAACAATGAGAACATCATTGATCCTTCCCATTGGCTTTTTAATGGTGGAATCCGCAAGGTGCAAATTTAAAGAGCAATCATCAAGATCATGGAAACCTAGAATATCACATAAAGTTTTCGGAATCGTGGAAACACTAGCACCCAAATAACACAAAGCAAAACACTCATGATCTTTAATTCTAATCTTTATAGTAGATTACCACTCATCATTAAGTTTTCTAGGTATAGAAACTTCCAAATTAAGTTTTTCATCATAAGATTGCATCAAGGCATCAACGATATGTTTGGTAAAAGCTTTATTTTGACTATAAGCATGAGGAGAATTAACAACGGATTGCAACAAGGAAATACAACCTTCTAAAGAACAATTATCATAATCAAATTCCTTGAAATCCGAGATAGTGGGTTCAATACTATTTAAAGTCATGACCTCTCCAATCCTACTTTTACCAAATTTAGCATCAAGATCTAAAGACTCCGAATTCTTGGGACGCCTTCTAGGCAAAGGTGACTCATCATCAGTCCCATAATTATCAAGATTCATATTGCAAAACAAAGATCTAATAGGAGACGCATCAATAACTTTAAGATCTTCATCATTATTTTCATGGAAACTAGAAGAACACGCTTTTATAAAGCAATCTTTCTTTGCACGCAATCTAGCGGTTCTTTCCTTGCACTAATCAATGGAAATTATCATTGCTTTGAGAAACTCATTGATATCATGCTTAGGAGAAGAAGATCTAAGTTTAAGAGAATCAACATCAAGCGAAAGTCTATCAACGTTCCTAGCCAAATCATCAACTTTGAGCAATTTTTCTTCAAGCAAGTCATTAAAATTCTTTTGGGAAATCATAAATTCTTTCACACTATTCTCAAAATCAGAGGGCATCTTATTAAAATTAGCATAAGAATTATTGTAGGAATTTCAATAATTATTAGTGGAATTACTAGGGAATGGTCTAGCATTAAAGTTTCCTCTATAAGCATTGTTTCCAAAGCTATTCCTACCAACAAAATTCACATCCATAGATTCATTATTATTCTCAATCAAAGTAGACAAAGGCATATCATTGGGATCAAGAGGAGTATTTTTAGTAGCAAATAATTTCATAAGTTCATCCATCTTTCCACTCAAAACATTGATTTCTTCTATAGCATGTACTTTTTTACTAGAAGATCTTTTGGTGTGCCATTGAGAATAATTAGCCATAATATTATCAAGTAGTTTTGTAGCATCTCCTAACGTGATTTCCATAAACGTGCCTCCCGCGGCCGAATCTAAGATATTTCTAGAAGCAAAGTTCAAACCAGCATAAAAAATTTGTATGGTCATCCATAAATTCAAACCATGAGTAGGGCAATTGTGAATCATCAATTTCATTCTTTCCCAAGATTGGGCAACATGCTCACGATCAAGTTGTTTAAAATTCATAATATCGTTCCTAAGAGTGAAAATCTTAGCGGGAGGAAAATACTTAGAGATAAAAGCATCTTTGCACTTGTTCCAAGAATCAATACTATTTTTAGGCAAAGATGAAAACCAAACTTTAGCACGATCTCTAAGTGAAAACGGAAATAACTTCAATTTGACAATATTGTTATCCATATCTTTCTTCTTTTGCATATCACACAAATCAACAAAGTTGTTTAGATGAGTAGCGGCATCTTCACTAGGAAGGCCGGTGAATTGATCTTTCATAACAAGATTCAGCAAAGCAGTATTGATTTCACAAGACTCAACATCATTAAGAGGAGAAATCGGAGTACTAAGGAAATCATTATTATTGGTATTTGAAAAATCACACAATTTGGTATTATCTTGCGCCATGGCAACAAGTAATCCAACACACAAGCAAACAGAAAAAGGCAAGCGAAAGCAAGAGAGGAGATTGGGAAAGACAGGGCGAATAAAACGGCAAGGGTGAAGTGGGGGAGAGGAAAACAAGAGGCAAATGGCAAATAATGTAAATGCGAGGGAGATGAGTTTGTGATGGGTACTTGGTATGTCTTGACTTGAGCAAAGACCTCCCCGGCAACGGCGCTATAAATCCTTCTTGCTATGTCTTGAGCTTGCATTGGTTTTCCTTGAAGAGGAAAGGGTGATGCAGCAATAGTAGCGTAAGTATTTCCCTCAGTTTTTGAGAACCAAGGTATCAATCCAGTAGGAGGCTCCTTAAAAGTCCCACGCACGTACACAAACAAACAAAGAACTTGCAACCAACGCAATAAAGGGGCTGTCAATCCCTTCACGACCACTTGCGAAAGTGAGATCTAATAGAGATAGTATGATAAGATAAATATATTTTTGGTATTATATAATATATATGCAAAAAGTAAAGATGCAAATAAAAGTAGATTGGAAGCAAATATGATAAAGGATAGACCCAGGGGCCATAGGTTTCACTAGTGGCTTCTCTTAAGATAGCATAAGTATTACGGTGGGTGAACAAATTATTGTCGAGCAATTGATAGAAAAGCGAATAATTATGAGATTACCTAGGCATGATCATGTATATAGGCATCATGTCCGCAACAAGTAGACCGACTCCTGCCTGCATCTACTACTATTACTCCACACATCGACCGACTCCTGCCTGCATCTAGAGTATTAAGTTCATAAGAACAGAGTAACGCCTTAAGCAAGATGACATGATGTAGAGGGATAAACTCATGCAATATGATATAAACCCCATCTTTCTATCCTCGATGGCAACAATACAATACGTGCCTTGCAACCCTTTCTGTCACTGGGTAAGGACACCGCAAGATTGAACCCAAAGCTAAGCACTTCTCCCATGGCAAGAAAGATCAATCTAGTAGGCCAAACCAAACTGATAATTCGAAGAGACTTGCCAAGATAACTCAATCATACATAAAAGAATTCAGAGAAGATTCAAATATTATTCATAGATAAACTTGATCATAAACCCATAATTCATCGGATCTCGACAAACACACCACAAATAGAGTTTACATCGAATAGATCTCCACAAGAGAGGGGGAGAACATTGTATTGAGATCCAAAAAGAGAGAAGAAGCCATCTAGCTAATAACTATGGACCTGAAGGTCTGTGGTAAACTACTCACAACTCATCGGAGGGGCAAGGATGTTGATGTATAAGCCCTCCATGGTCGATTCCTCCTCCGGCGGAGCGCCGGCGAAGGCTCCAAGATGGGATCTCGCGGATACAGAAGGTTACGGTGGTGGAAATTGTGTTTCGTTGGCTCCCTGGATGTTTTCGGGGTACGTAGGCTTATATAGGAGGAAGAAGTACGTCGGTGGCCGCCCGAGGGGCCCACGAGACAGGGTGCGCGCCCTATAGGGGGGCGCGCCCTACCCTCTTGTGGCCGCCTCGGCTGCTTCTTGGCTTGCACTCCAAGTCCTCTGGATCACGTTCGTTCCAAAAATCACGCTCCCGAAGGTTTCATTCCGTTTGGACTCCGTTTGATATTCCTTTTCTTCGAAATACTGAAATAGGCAAAAAAACAGCAATTCCGGTTAGTAGGTTAGTCCTAAAAATGATATAAATGTGTAAAATAAAGCCCATAAACATCCAAAAGGGGTAATATAATAGCATGGAACAATCAAAAATTATAGATACGTTGGAGACGTATCACCCTACCAAGAAACGGCATGTTTCAACCCATGGCCCTGTTTGGATACATTTCTTGTCAATCTAACCCTGCCATCCAAACACCACTTCGGTTAGAGTTAGTTCAGGGTTAGCATCTAACTCTAACCTCTGACAGGGCCCATGTCGCCCATTAAGTCAACGCCTTCTATTCGACCGGGCGTTATGACTTGTGGGACCTACATGTCAGCCTGCACAAAAATCCCCGAGTGACCTCCTACCTCCGGCCCGTCCACCTAGTCATCCTCGGCCATGGGAAGCAGCTACCGCCACCGGCAGAAGGTGAGGTCAAAACTGCCGGCGATGCGGAGCCCATGTTGCGGCAGCCCGGATGCGAGCTCCGTCCGGCGCTCGAGGCCACTAGCTAGCCAACATAGCTCCGTCCAGCTGCTTGTCTGCAAGGTTTGCTAGCTAGATTGGCACGGTCACGCAGCGGCTTGCTCCCGCGCATCGCGGTAAGGCCAGCCATCTGGCTTGAGCGAAGGCCAGCACGGCGTCTTGCTCGCTCGTGAGTCACGCTCGGGCCAGCCTGCCAACCCGTGCGGAGGCCAGCGCAGCGCCTGGCTCGTCCGGCGGAGCGGCGGCCAACTAGCTAATCACCGGCGCCACCGACGAACACGCATCAGTACTGTTTGAAGTAATGTTCAGGAAGAATAATGATTTGAGGGGGAATAACAGGATAGAAGGTCAGTTGTGGGTCCCTCGTGTCAACGGTTAAATAAAATGTGTTGGTTTAAGCTGCCTCGTCAGGACGGACGTGTGGTCCAACCCTGTCATAAATGGGTTTAAACGAACCTAATCGGTAGGAGTACTAGGTAGTAGTTTTTGGCGTGGATTAAGAAATTTTGGGTATGTTTTGCTATTTTTTGTACAATAGATTCTTCCTAGGACTGGTTGAAAGTGGTAGTTTTTTGTTAAATACTCTACTTATTGTAAGTAGGAGTGAAAGTTAAGCTTTGGAAGCCAATAAGCAAGGCTAGTTACATAGTGCATATGTGTACATGATTGAAAGTAAAAATCAACCATGAGTGACTAATATCTTGATGGAAAACTCAAAACTATGGAATACTAGGAAAAAATGCATGGTTGGAAATACTAGCAATGTTCATGTGTGTTGCAATGAATTATAATTAGAATAATACTTATTCACAAACTTGATACAAAACACTCTAATTTTGATATACATATATCACTAGATATATATTATGTTGCAATTAGAATATATTCCTTTGGCTGCTTTGGTGAGGTCAGGGAGGGATGTGGTTGGTTTTAAGATACTAATTATGGGTTTTTCTGCAAATTGGTAGACAAGTGGGATGTTGGTGAGAAAAGGCAACAACTTACCTCACAGTCGTTAGATGTAGATCTAATGGTCAGAAACGACGGATGGCAGACACACCATCATCGCCAACTTAGTCTTCTGTAGGAGTACTAGCAAGATCTGTGCATTGCACGGAACATCGAGATGCATATTTTTTATAAAACACTTGTTGTGATTGACCCATGCGGGAGTAATCCCATGTGTAAATACTGATGATATCTCGAGAAATATGAGATAAGGTGAAGAGGAGTGGGGCGTGGTGGTGATTGGTGGTCGGATTGAGCGGAGGCATGGGGATTGACGATGTCGGGAGCGGCCACCAGGCCAGTTTGTTCCAGAGGATTCCTTTCTTAATTGCTCAACAATGAGGTTGTTGGAGATAAGGATGAACGAGGGAAGGCCTTGTCTGCAAATGTGGAGAGGGGTGCGGGTATCTTTTAGTTTAATTTCCATCCCTCAGATATAGATCGGACGGTCTATATTGCAAGATGCCATGTACCATCATCACCAACTCGGTTTTTTATAAGAGAAGAAATATAAGTATGGAGATACAAACGTATTATCGATACTTGTTTCCGTAAACTAGCATCTACATTCTATTCAACGCCTCAGCATGTGGGGCCTTAGCACAATGACTTCTCGACTGTGTAAAACAAAGGTTTTCCCGTCACCGATAAGGAGGGGGTGACACCGGCGCGCTTTTTGGCTTGCTCTAGTCCTAGTAGTCATACTAGGTGGTCTAAGCACGTGTAGATTCATTCTTTTCACGTCTCGTGTTTGCTGTATTGCCATGACTGTTGATGAATAGACGGTAAGTTATTCACGGGGAAACCCTTGTTGAGCATGTTTGCGAGAGAGACAGTGTGCGTGTGTGATATGTCTAGAGACTGGGGCAATGATAATAGATTCTTTGTGTCTATGTGTGTGGAGATAGAGAGAGAGATGTAAATGGGGCTTTGTGTTGTGTAACGTGGAGACACATATACATAATTAGAGAGTGAGTGTGTGAGATACACATGCGGACATGGGGAGAGATGAGGATCCAGATAAATGGGTGTTTGTGCGTGTCTGTGTGTGTTTGTGCACGCATTTATGTGTGAGAGGGAGTGTGTGTATGTGGAGTAGAGAGACCACTGATGATGTAAACCTAGTATAAGGGAAGGGGAATGGTGTGACATGTGTAGTAGCGGGATAGCATGGGTGCGGGTGGGGGAGCAGACTATTTGGAAGAGACATCGAGTGTGTGTGTGGGAGAGGGGTGTGGGAGAGAGAGAGAGAGAGAGAGAGAGAGAGAGAGAGAGAGAGGCAAGAGGGGTCGTTTGTGTCCATAAATGGCGTATAGATAGGGATACAATGTTGATGTTGTTTGAAATTGGCCTATATACGGAGACGCAAGGGAAGCGAGTCATCATGTGTGTGATAGGGACTTCATGAGAGATCTAGAATGGATGGTGTAGAGAACAATGTGCGACATCGAGAACGATGATACATTAGGGAGCTGTGGAAAGAGTCACGACATATATGTATATAGGGAAGGAGCTAGGGCGGGTCCGCATGTGGGAGAGATAGAAAGAGGAGAGTGGTGCACAAGGAGACAAAGTGTGCTTGTTTGCGGTGGGGGTGGTGTGTGAGGTGAGTGCGCGAGAACCACATAACTAGGGAGATAGATGTTTGGGGGCAAAGTTCTGTGAGTATGGGAAAGATACACTCTACATAGTGCGTGTGCTTGGGAAAGAGAGATGCCGGGAGACCTAGAGAGTGGGGGAAGAGATGTGTGCATGCCCGAGAGACAAAGTGATAGAGACCTATATTGGGGTCCGGACTTTAGAAGAGAGAGGGGTGTTAATGTGATCGTGTGTTGGTGTTTGGGGGAGAGAACGACTTCTCTATGTGTGTGGGGGGCAACGAGGGGGGGTGGCTTCAGATAAAGAGTGAGGTGTCTGTATTTGAGGGACTTTAGCTTAATTGATATATTGTGAACTCATGGTTGATCAATTTGTTTCACAGTTTGGACTATGAGATAACGATATTTTTGAACATGCGTGATATACCTTGATGTACCAGAATTACAAACCTAAGATTGCAATTTTGGAATTCGACTCCATCATTAGCTTTTGTAATTCATTTAAACGGAGGTACATTTTTTAAGCCGGGATTTCGTGATTTCAAATTCATATATCAAACCTAGAGATATACACATACAGGCATGTTCAAACTTTATAATCATCCACTTTATTCATACACATACACATTTTTGCTTTTGTCGTCATATTTAGGATAAACACATTTGGAATTTCATTTGAATTGGACCGTATGATGGTATTTTCTTGTAGTAGCTCAATGATCCATATTTGAATTGAATGGACAATCTAAGTTTCGAGTTGGAGACATTTATTTTCAATACTTGCACTTTTTTTGCGTGCAAAACAAACAAATTGTCGGCCATGATATCATAGTCGGCCATACATGAGCAGAATATAATTTCAGGCGCCAAAAGCTTTCAAACTTCCCGCTCACATCAAAATATCTCGCGCCCGAAAGTTTAGTCCTGCGATATTCCTGTTTTACCCCTGCCACATGAACGGAAAAGGGCTGCTTTGGTAACTCCATTGTTTTCCCCTCTTTGCACCCAACATTCTTCCCTAGAGCCCCTCCCTGACCCCCCCAACCACGGCAAACCACCGAATCTAGTCCTCTGCCGCCGCGGCAGACCTCACACCCCACCGGATCTACCTTCCGCACCTTGGAACCCCCAACTGCCAACTCACCACTTCACCGGAGTCGCTTCAGCGACTGGCTTGTCCGCCGCTCCAGATCTCCTTGACCGCCATCATGGTCCACCGCACCGGATCTTCTTAACCGGCGCCCACATCCACCACAGTGTAGGCCCTTCACTGACTCCCTCGGCCGCCCCTTCGCTGTCCCTTCATACAAGCCCTCGTCCGCCGCAACAGATCCGCCTCACCGAAAGCACTGTACAACACGCCCGCCGAAGCCTTTGTCCACTGCACCGGACCTGCTCCACGGACGCCATATTCAACTCCACCGGCCCTGCTTTACCGACGCCGCAGCCTCATCAGGTTATTTTGATTTGTACTCCTTTGGTTTTTCTCTTTATCGTGCAACTGTTCACTTACCACATATGAGCTTTCTTGTATGTCGACAGGCGCCACAACCGTAGCACCGGAGCTGCTTCAGCGATGGCGACAGCCGGCACAAACTCAACCGCAACACGAGCACCATTGACGATCCTTAGCTATCAAGTATGACAACAATACCCATACGCCGCCGAGAATCAGGTACTATTATCCAACGGCCGGCACCTACGTTCACTTTCCTAGCATAAGCACCGCACCTTTGAATTTATTCAGGGCATCATTCAGTTTTTCATGAGACGCGTTATTCTGCTTGCACTTGTAGGGCCATACTTCTGGCAATGAACATGTTACATGTGCTAAATTACATACCAGTGCACATATAGTTAATATGATTTAGTTTTGTCCTAAGTATTATTGTACTTTCTAGATATCATGCCTAGTATTTTACTTGTTGAATGCTATATTTATGATAATGGTGTTGTTCTGATGCCACCTGTTGGTTCCATCAGACTGCTTAATGTTCTCTATGCTTAATTACACATCAGCAAACTAGCATGTGGTTCCGCTGCTTTTTGTTCGTTTACCCTACATTTTCTGATGCTAGCTATTACATCACTGCACCGAGCCTATGTTCATTACTTTTTTGTGTCTTCTTGATCTTCCCAAGTTGCATGACTAATTTGATTCTTCTATTAATTATGGAGCTTCTACATAGAGGGAAGCAGATATATTGTCGTGTATGCACACACCCTTTTTTCATTAGTTTAGATGAACCATTGATGATTAATTCGGACCAGTGCATGCGATTAAAATTAATTTTACCTAAATAGAGGGTGCAGAATAAACTACAACAACTAGATTTGCAACCACAGGATGCTGACGATATCTTCAAAGAACATTGCAACAGCAGCGAGGTTTCACAGCAACATATGTTAAGCCAGTGTGTTTTAGTACATGTGAAATGTAATGCAAGTGGGCTGCTTTCTTGGCTTGTGCCCTCAACCTGTAATCATACCGAATTACAAATAGTTCAGTTGTCTGCTTTGCTGTATTGCTTGATTCGAATGCTTGTTTGTTGTTACGCTATACCTGAGTTGGCCAATATGCCAGCAGTGCCTATTGTACTATCGTAAAGAAATGCATGCCTAGTTCATTTGAGTCCTTAACTTTTCCTCTCAACTTCATCACAAGACTGTCTTCGTAGTTTATATGAGGCCACACTGTTAAGTGCTTTCTTAGATTATTTCAACTGCTTAGATGCCTTGGCAACTTAAATATAGGTGGTACACTCCCTTTCAACTAGGGATGTCAACTAGGTCCTGTTTAATCCCGATTAAAGTTCACTAGTGGTATGATAGTTCAAAAGAGTTTTTGTTTTTTGAGGAAAATGAACTAGGGAGCTAGCAAAAACTAACTAGATGGGGCTGGCGGATGTCGTTTATTTGCCACTTACATCCCTAGTTTCATCTTACCATTTTAATTTCTTTTTGGCTGATGCTGCTTCGAACCATTTAAATATAGCTTGCCATGCTCGGCAATAACTCGTGTGTCGTTTACCATGTAAGCTTACTGCCTGGATCATACGATAACTATCTCTTACTTATGTCCAGCGGAAATCTTTCAGGATGCCGTTCACACTAGGACCAATGTACAACCCTAGAATCTATTTCTGGAAGCAGTGCGCCATCCATGTTACCAGATGGTAGCGGTTCAAAGGCAACACCGCCGGAGAGCGGTCTGAGCACAGATATTATAGTGCTTGAGGCTCTACTAGAGGCAGAAAGAGATGGTGTGGCTGCCATGAATGAGGTAATATTTATCTTAAGGCTGGAAATTATGGAATTAGCGGCACGCATTATGCAAGCAACCCAAGAATTAGAGGAAGTAGGAATGTTGCATCTGAAGATGGAGGAGGTCCTGCTGTTTCTGCTATTTGAAGCCTAGGGTAATCCCGGTTCTTCTTTAGATACCAGTTGAAATGGTCATTAGATTATTGTACTTGCATGTTGTGTCATGTCTCTGAATGGATTATGTTGCAAGACCCCCTATGTTGTCCATGTGTTGTAATGATCCGAATTTTTTAGGCGAGGTAATCCTCAGTACTTGTATGATTGACATAAGGTGAACTGTTTTTCGTGAGCATATTGTATTGGATGAATAACTGTTTGACTCAGAGTGTATCCAACCTACTGAATTCGAAGATCACGGCATTTCTAAATCATAATCATATACAAAGGTGGAATAAATCTTTGTTTTGGTTTTGAAGAAATAAATAACAAAACATAGAATTATGTGTGGATATTCGTAATCGAATACAAATTGGATTTGAATTTAGCTTGCCACGGCCCAGGGAAAACGTGAATGCTAATTCTCCCAAGTTTTGAACGAAGCGGCTAAACACCCACTATAATTTGTGGGCTGCCCGAAGCAAGTGTTTGCGAGATGGAAATTACTGTCTACCCCTGACACTTGACATCCTTATCGACCGAATTTACACTCTTGTCGATAGGGGTAGACTAGTAACTTTAATCAGACGTGACACGACGGCCTCTGAGCCCATTCAGACATGGTGGGCGCCAAACATGGGCGGCAAAACACATTTTGATTCAAGCTCGTCCGAAAGACATGTGTCTCTTCCTCCATTTCCCCATTCATACACGGTGGGCGGCCAAACAAACTCTCCTCGTCCGAAATCGATGTAGGCTAATATTTTAAATAGGGGCAGATGTGTAACTTCCCTCAGACATGACACAACCGCCCTACCTGTCAGCCCCATTCATACACCGTGGGCGCCAACCTTGGGCGGCAAAACACCCTCTCCTTGCCCGAAATAGTTACCGACAAATATTTGGGAGATGCGAGATTACCGTCCTATCCCCAATCGATGTGATGTCCGAAATTTTAAACAGGGGATAAGTTTGTAACTTTCCCACATTTCACAGAAGCGCGTCCCAAAGTTTGAGACCCCCCCTCCCCTCCATTTCCCCATTCATACACCATCGGCGGCACGACAACCTCCCCACTGCGGCCAGCCTCCTCCGTCCGCCACCCCATCCTCCACCTTGCCAGAGCCGCTACCCCTACCCCTTCGTCCACTGCAAGAGATGGACGTATCTCATCCACGTCATTGGACCAGGATCCTTTCATCGCGTCCTCTCACTTCATCGGTGTTTTCGTCCACCTTGTCGTTGCTGCTCCTACGACCGCCTCGTCCACAGCAACAGGATTTATCCCCCGACCCGGCCGTCTGCCGTCTAAAGTCTTCTTCCTTGCCGCCGACAGCCATCGCACCCGCAGCACCCTCAATGTATCAGCAGAGGCCTACACAGCATCGTAAGAGAGGTGGTACTCTTCCATATGTGCTTAAGTTATTGATCTCACCCGAAAAATAGATCATAATTTGTTTACTGTACTTTTCTTGTCCGTACCAAATTGTAGTGACTAGTTGAAAGAAAACATTGGTTGTGAAGTAGCTTTGTCCGGTTTGCACCTTCAGATCCACCATGGCACGTAGGTATGGCAATGGGTAGGGTATGGGCGGGTACAACCTTCTTCTGCCCAAACCCGTACCCACAGGAACTTTGTATACCCACCCACATCAATACCCATGGGCATAAATTGGCACCCATGCCCATACCCGTCGGGTATCCTATGCCCAATGGGTATCCAGTGGGTACAATATATAGCATTTAAAATCTTAAAAGGTACAAAAATGAGTTTAATATTCAAGTGATGATGGGCAAGCAGTATAGCATTGATGCTACGTCCTATGGTGGGTGGCCTCTTGGAGGCATCAAGGGAGTATGAGTGGCGGTTGATGGAAGCCTAACGTAGTGGGAGGTGGTGTGGGGAATGGGGATCGCTAGATCAAGAATTGGACAGGAGTCTGGTAGCAAAGAGTCAAGATTTCATGCTTTCGACGAGCCACATAGGACATAGGAGGAGTGGGCCATAGGAGTTGGATGTTGACCCCACATATCAAAGGAGTTATTTTCATTTATTAACTTTTTCTGGGTGTCCATTGGGTTACCCATGGGCGTAATTTCGTACCCCTACCCTGCCCATATATTTTGCGGGTATGGATACCCATTACCCATGGGTAAAAAATATCTCCACGTCTTGCCCATGCCCGTTGTTTTTGGGTAGGGTACCCATACCCATGGGCAAAACTGCCATCCCTAGCACGGGCACTATACTCATAAAGCTTATGGTTTCCCCCCTTTATATTCACTACCATCATCGTAGGTGCTTCGTGTCGTGCTAGCACTACTCCTCAAGAACTCAACCCAAAGCTTACGTGTTGAAATACGAATCTGATATGATGCTCATATCACTAAAATAGAGAACGTTTAATTGGTCACCTAATGTTCCTATATTCATTTCGAAAAGCATGTGCGCCACCCACTGGTTCAGCTAGTTCCACTTTCCTGATATTTCTCTTGATGCTTAGGGTTTTCCCCTTTTATCTACTCTACTATGATCTGCGTAGGTGCTTTCTGTCGTACTAACATTACTCCACCCTTCAAGCTAAACAACACAACACTCAGAATTTGAAAGCTTAGTTGTTCAAATATGATTGTGATATGATACTGATATTAGTTAAAAGACACATTTAATTGGTTAGCTAAAGGTCCCACATGAGTTTCCAAATGCATGTCGCGACATATAGAGAGACAGCATAATTGCATTTCTTTGTCACTTGTTGACTGTACTTTCTTGTCCATACCAAATCTTAGTTGTTATTTCAAAGCAAACATCGGTTGCTAACTACCCTTTGTGTGGTTTGCAGCTTCAGATCTGCCATCTCACTGCCACAGTCAACACTGTACTCATCATGCTTATGGTTTCCCCATTTTATGATGACCACAGTCAGCATACGTGGTTCGTGTCGTAATAGCACTGCTCCACCCATCGAGCTAAACAAGCTTAGTTGTACAAATTCATATCTGATATTATGCTGATATTAGTAAAACTAAGAGATGTTTAATTGGTTAGCTAAATGTTCCTACTTTAGTTTCGAAATGCATGTGAGCCACATATGGCGAGACATGAAAGAATAGTATTTCTCTGTGCGCTCTGATTCATCATGGGTGGCCAACCGACATTGTATTGAAAGACTTGTAATATCTTCAATCTGCTTGCTCTTCTGCTCTTCTTTAAGATGATCCTCTTCTCTTGCGGTCGACTGGTCAGGTCGAGTTGTTCTCCCTTAGTATATTTTGAATCTGTCAGGTCAGGTCGACTTGTTCTTCTTTACTATATGTTGAAGCTGTCATCTGTGAAGTGTCATCACTTTTGGAGCTCTCATATTTTGAGCAGGGATGGCAGTTTTGCCCATGGGTATGGGTACATGTGGGTACCCTACCCAAAAACAATGGGCATGGGCAAGACGTGGAGAGATTTTTTTACCCATGGGTAATGGGTATCCATACCCGCAAAATATATGGGCAGGGTATGGGTATGAAATTACGCCCATGGGTAACCCAATGGATACCCAGAAAAAGTTAATAAATGAAAATAACTCCTTTGATATGTGGGGTCAACATCCAACTCCTATGGCCCACTCCTCCTATGTCCTATGTGGCTCGTCGAAAGCATGAAATCTTGACTCTTTGCTACCAGACTCCTGTCCAATTCTTGATCTAGCGATCCCCATTCCCCAAACCACCTCCCACTATGTTAGGCTTCCATCAACCGCCACTCATACTCCCTTGATGCCTCCAAGAGGCCACCCACCATAGGATGTAGCATCAATGCTATACTGCTTGCCCATCATCACTTGAATATTAAACTCATTTTTGTACCTTTTAAGATTTTAAATGCTATATATTGTACCCACTGGATACCCATTGGGCATAGGATACCCGACGGGTATGGGCATGGGTGCCAATTTATGCCCATGGGTATTGATATGGGTGGGTATACAAAGTTCTTTTGGGTATGGGTTTGGGCAGAAGAAGGTTGTACCCGCCCATACCCTACACATTGCCATCCCTAATTTTGAGTAGTAGGCCACATTATATTAATGCACACACCAGATTACACCATGCATGGCCTCTCTTACAAGAATTGCAGAGATAGCACAAAGGCGTTTACAGGGAGGCAGTATTGGATTAGAATCACTTCTGCATTACAAAGAAAATATCACTTGTTTTTATGCTTTCATTCATGTCAGATATTGAACATTATCAAAATGAATATGAGAATGGCGCACGAGAGGAATATTGTGGAACAATCTACTGGCTAACAAACTTGGCATGGTGGAGGATGGCCTATCTTATTCACCCATCAAGGTGCTTGCTCTAACTTGGCAAGGTTGTATTGGTCGCACATATTTTGCATCTGGCCTCTTGAATTACTTCTACTTTGTTACACCATCTGCTTAGTTTAAGCATCATATATGAGTATATGCCATACGTATCCATTTTCTGTACCTAATCCATGTGTCGTCACACTATGTTTTTCAAGTGAAATGTTGTTCTTTCGTAATAGATGTCCAAAAGGAAGAGGGTGAGTGCAGATCCTCAAGTAGTACAAACTAGGTATTTGGAAAAGGTAGTGACACCTGTTAAATCAGATAGATCAGCAGCCACAGAAAACGCAGGCCCAACTATACCACACTTTACCCCTACTCCATTGGCCAAACCCCTATTAGAACTGCTGAGAGCCCAGCGTCAGGTACTGTCTATGATATCAATTCAAAATTTGAACTCCTAAATTTCTGCATGTGCCTTACCTTCTCTCTTGTATGAAAATTAATTTCAGATGAATCTCCTTGCTCAAAGGATCATACGATCTCACAACAATACTGGGCTCTACATTGGTCTTGTCAGTACCTCTCTCCCTTTTGCCTTGTAACGCTGTACTTAATTAATTGCTATTTGATTATGTATCATCAGTCTGCACCTGAGCTTCATTATCCTCTGTTTCTTCCTATATTATTTGATTTATATTTACTCTTTGCAAAATGTAGAATAATGGCAACGTTTATAAAGAATTTTCTTTGGGGAATTTATTGAATTATCCTTCCATCAACATGGAGAAGGGCTTTGTCCAGCCCGTGTTAACATGTAATGTAAGTTCATCCTTCTCAAGCCTTCAAGCTTTGTTCTAGTATAGATTTGGATAGGCATCATTTCCTCCACTGTTGTTCGCTTTCCTATTTACATCTGATTGGATGTTTGCAACAACTAAAAACATGTTCCTTATGCAGAACAGATCCATTTATTTGCTTATATAATTGTGAAACCTGTTACGTGTCTCCTTGTTTCTCTTTCAAAGTCGTACCTCTTATGCTAGGCAAAACTTTAGGGAAGATAGTGAGCCAAACCATCTTGAGGACAGCGATATGACCCCAAGGTCCTGTCTTGATGAAGACAGTGAGTTGAAGCTACTCACCAGCAGGTGTGAGACAACCTCTGTGTAGTCGCTGCCTCAATCAGTTCGACTTCTTCAGTCTCAACTTAAAGCGGAAAGGCTTGCTTCAGCTCAGCTCTGACTTGAAGTCAAAGATGCAATGAAGATGTCAAAGGACTGCCTTGTGCACCATCATGCCATACAGCTACGGGTGATTCATCTATCGTTGACACAACTAAGGTCTACTCGGCTTCTTCGGCTGTTTGGGGGGCCAACCTGGCCAGGCCTAGTGCCTTCTGAAGTGCTCTTAGTTTTGTATATTCTTTTGTCGGCGTGTTTATTTGCACTGGTGGGAACTTTGATGCCCAATGGATGTAATATGTGTAATAGCCGTGATAGCCTAGCATAAATTGCTTGCTTATTTATTTCCTTGTTGTCTTGTTTATTTGTTTGCATGTAGTCAGTGCAGTTCTTTTTCTGCGGTTTGCTAGTGGCTACAGTAACCTATTTTTTAAAACTAGGCCACAATAACCATGGGCTACATATTAACTGTAGTGACACTGGGCCTCCTACGGGCCGTAGAAACAATGGTCCTTCTACGGGCCATAGAAACAATGGGCCTTCTACGGGTCGTATCATCAATGGGCCTTATACGGGCCGTATGATTGATTGGCCAAACATGGGCCAATAATAGACCGCATTATGGCCGTAAATAGGCTAGAGTTGGAGTCATGCGTTCATGGGCCGACCATAACGGGACATCTTTAATAGTCCGTATTTGATGACGCTATGAAAACGGCCCAACGTATTAACGGGCCACAAACGGGTCAACTGTAACCACGGGCTGAATTTGGCCCACAAGTAGAAAATGGCAGTAACGGGCCATAAGTAACCGAATGCTAGAAATGAGCCCAAGAATAAATGGACCCTGAGAAGGCCGAAAGATAACATGGGCTGCAAATGGCCCAATGGATTAATGGGCCGTTAATGGGTATAAAGTGATACACTGTTCATTACGGGCCAGTTTCACCACAGGCCATTAATGGGCCAACATTTACAAAGGGCCTCATATGGGCCAAAAGACGTCATGGACCATACATGGGCTGGAACTTAAAATGGGCTGTAATCATATTGGAAGGCCCAGATGACGCTACTGGGCCTAATTTGGATAGGCCGTAACGGGCCCTGGGTTAGTGGGCTGTAAATGGGCTATATGCGAACAGGCCGTTAATAGGCTTTCCGTGGGCCGGCCCGCCACCTTTTGTCCAAGTCAAACGGGCCGGCCTTTTCATAGGAATGGGCCTCTATTGGGCCGTGCCACGTGTCGACGTATCATAGGAGCCTTCGGTCCAATGAGTGGATGACATTTGTCCCAACGGTGAGCCGACACATGTTTCCTCCAGTCAATGATGATTTTACACGTGGGAAATCCCCATTGGTCGGGGTTGTTAACGGGTTATCGGATCCAAAAGCAGACCAGATAGCTTAACGGTGTTCCGTTATAGTGGATGCCACGTGTCGGTCACCCTTGACAAAAGCACTTTCTATGACGCGTGATTTATCGTCATGGAAGTGGACATTTCCGTGATGATAATTTTGGTAATGTCAAGGAACACTTCTACGACAGCACAGGTATGACTATCTTGATTCTGTCATAAAATCATCATGGATATACATGCATGACAAAAAACGCGACCTAGTGTGACAAACACGTATCACCACGAAAGTGTATTTTTTGTAGTGGCACCAAGTGCTTGAAGCTCATTTGAGATGCCAGTGAGGCGATCGAAGGTTTGCTGAACATTTTCGTTGTCGAGTCTTTTGAAGCAGTTGAAGAGATTGCGAAGACCATCAACTCGGGAGTCACATTGAGTGGAGACTCCTTCATTGACCTTGAGCCTGTCCCAAATCAGCTTAGCAGTTTCCAAAGCACTCACTCTGCCGTACTGTCCTTTGCTCAGATGGCCACATATCATATTCTTTGCTTGAGAATCGAGTTGCTTGAATATCTTCACATCAATAGCATTCACAGACGGAGTGACTGAGGGAACACCATTTTCCACAACATACCAGAGATCATTATCAATTGCCTCAAGATGCATGCGCATCTTGTTCTTCCAGTATGGGTAGTCCGTTCCATCGAAAGTAGGACACCCAGCCGAGACCTTGATCAAACCTGCAGTCAACATAATTAAAACTCCAGGCGGTTAAACCAAAATCACACGGAACAAGGGAGTACCTTGCTCTGATACCAATTGATAAGTCGACTAGAGGGGGGTGAATAAGCGATTTTTACAAATTCGTCACTAAGGAATTTCAGGGTGAGGAAATTCCTAAGTCATGAACAACTAGCAACGAAATAAGTACTCAGGTTTAAGCATAACAGAGCAAAAGTAGAGTCATCATGATGAAATGAAAAACAAACACAGAGTACAGAAAGCATAAACACAAGATAAGCAGGCTAAAGACAATGTGACTGAAGAAATTGGATTGAGGAAGTAGAGAAAGTAGGGACGGCAATGGGTAGGGTATGGGCGGGTACAACCTTCTTCTGCCCAAACCCGTACCCACAGGAACTTTGTATACTCACCCACATCAATACCCATGGGCATAAATTGGCACCCATGCCCATACCCGTCGGGTATCCTATGCCTAATGGGTATCCAGTGGCTACAATATATAGCATTTAAAATCTTAAAAGGTACAAAAATGAGTTTAATATTCAAGTGATGATGTGCAAGCAGTATAGCATTGATGCTACGTCCTATGGTGGGTGGCCTCTTGGAGGCATCAAGGGAGTATGAGTGGCGGTTGATGGAAGCCTAACGTAGTGGGAGGTGGTGTGGGGAATGGGGATCCCTAGGTCAAGAATTGGACAGGAGTCTGGTAGCAAAGAGTCAACATTTCATGCTTTCGACGAGCCACGTAGGACATAGGAGGAGTGGACCATAGGAGTTGGATGTTGACCCCACATATCAAAGGAGTTATTTTCATTTATTAACTTTTTCTGGGTGTCCATTGGGTTACCCATGGGCGTAATTTTGTACCCATACCCTGCACATATATTTTGCGGGTATGGATACCCATTACCCATGGGTAAAAAATCTCTCCACATCTTGCCCATGCCTATTGTTTTTGGGTAGGGTACCCGCGGGTACCCATACCCATGGGCAAAACTGCCATCCCTAAGAAAAAGTCTTCAGTCAAAGTATTCAAACAGTAATGATCAGGTTCATTAACACATGAATGAGGAAATGAAAGGGTTGAGGAAATAGAACCAGTAGGCTTGGTGAAGACAATGATTTGGTGGACCAGTTCCAACTGATGTGACAGTTGTACGTCTGGTTGGAGTAGCTGAGTATTTAAACTTGAGGACACACAGTCCCGGACACACAGTCCTCACCGTATTCTCCTTGAGCTAAGATCACACAGACCTCGCCCAAAATTCATCGTAAGTCTTCACAGGTGACTTCCAAACCTTCACAGACTTGGTCACTCGGCGATCCACAATTCCTCTTGGATGCTCAGACCATGACGCCTAACCGTCTGGAGGATACACAGTCCTCAAAGGTAACAAGCATCGGTTCCACACAGGAACAATCTCTTCAGTGATGCTCATTCACTTTGGGTTTGTAGGTGTTTGGGTTTGGGATTTGGATTTTCCTCACTTGATGATTTTTGCTCAAAGTCCATGGAGGATAGGATGCTCTCAATTGACAACTGTCAGTTTCTCTCGGAGCAGCCAACCAGCTAGTGGTTGTAGGGGGCGGCTATTTATAGCCTAGGGACCAGCCCGACATGATAAGACATAAATGCTCTTCAATGATATGACCGTTAGGTGGTAGGATATTTTGGACAGCTGGTGCGTAGCACAACAACGGTCGGATTTGAGGTTCCAATTCTTCAGGGCTATCATGTTCCTCACTGTGTAGGCAATCCGCACTAGCGAATTCCTAACTCCTCAGTTAGAACAAATTCCTCGGAGACCAGAAGATCTGCGTCTTTGTCACTAAAGAAATTGACTGAACCGATATGAGATATCCAATGGCTTCACTCGAAAGGATTGGGTAGGTCTAGGATTTTGAGATGAGCATCACTTGGAAACCAGTTTCCTTAGTATTACCTCGACCCCCTTTAACAGTACGGTGTTTCCTACGACTCAAGAAAGAGAAAATGAAACTACGAAAACAAAGTCTTCACACTTCATAATCCTCGCATGAATATCCAAGTCTTCAAGGTCACACCAATTTCTTCACTTTCAAAGTCTTCAGGAGAACCAAAGTCTTCAGCTGAAGACATTCATTTTTAGGGGTTGACGTTCATTGTAAATATCAAACTCTTTATCAACTTATAGAGCCTGTGTACACTCACAAACATATTAGTCCCTTAACCTATAAGTCTTCAATACACCAAAATCACTAAGGGGCACTAGATGCACTTACAACAGTACTAAAAGGAATGCTTGGATGATAAAGAATCGCAGTACACAGATAGATAGATATCAACAGCAAAGAGCTTCAAAGATAAACTACCGAAGGAAATGCGATAGGATTGAAATGACCAGTGGTGCTCGATGGTGCTACGTCTTGAGCTTGCATTGGTTTTCCTTGAAGAGGAAAGGGCGATGCAGCAATAGTAGCGTAAGTATTTCCCTCAGTTTTTTAGAACCAAGGTATCAATCCAGTAGGAGGCTCCTCAAAAGTCCCACGCACCTACACAAACAAACAAAGAACTCGCAACCAACGCAATAAAGGGGTTGTCAATCCCTTCACGGCCATTTGCGAAAGTGAGATCTAATAGAGATAGTATGATAAGATAAATATATTTTTGGTATTTTATAATATAGATGCAAAAAGTAAAGATGCAAATAAAAGTAGATTGGAAGAAAATATGATATGAGATAGACCCGGGGGTCATAGGTTTCACTAGTGGCTTCTCTCAAGATAGCATAAGTATTACGGTGGGTGAATAAATTACTGTCGAGCAATTGATAGAAAAGCGAATAATTATGAGATTATCTAGGCATGATCATGTATATAGGCATCACGTCCGTAACAAGTAGACCGACTCTTGCCTGCATCTGCTACTATTACTCCACACATCGACCGACTCCTGCCTGCATCTAGAGTATTAAGTTCATAAGAACAGAGTAACGCCTTAAGCAAGATGACATGATGTAGAGGGATAAACTCATGCAATATGATATAAACCCCATCTTTTTATCCTCGATGGCAACAATACAATACGTGCCTTGCAACCCTTTCTGTCACTGGGTAAGAACACCGCAAGATTGAACTCAAAGCTAAGCACTTCTCCCATGGCAAGAAAGATCAATCTAGTAGGCCAAACCAAACTGATAATTCGAATAGACTTGCAAATATAACTCAATCATACATAAAAGAATTCAGAGGAGGTTCAAATATTTCTCATACATAAACTTGATCATAAACCCACAATTCATCGTATCTCGACAAACACACCGCAAAAAGAGTTTACATCGAATAGATCTCCACAAGAGAGGGGGAGAACATTGTATTGAGATCCAAAAAGAGACAAGAAGCCATCTAGCTAATAACTATGGACCCGTAGGTCTGTGTAAACTACTCACAACTCATCGGAGGGGCTATGGTGTTGATGTAGAAGCCCTCCGTGGTTGATTCCCCCTTCGGCAGAGCGCCGACGAAGGCTCCAAGATGGGATCCCGCAGATACAGAAGGTTACGGTGGTGGAAATTGTGTTTTGTTGGCTCCCTGGATGTGTTCGGGGTACGTAGGCTTATATAGGAGGAAGAAGTACATAGGTGGCCACCCGAGGGGCCCACGAGACGGGGACGCGCCCTACAGGGGGGCGCCCTACCCTCTCGTGGCCGCCTCGGCTGCTTCTTGAGTTGCACTCCAAGTCCTCTGGATCACGTTCGTTCCAAAAATCACGCTCCCGAAGGTTTCATTCTGTTTGGACTCCGTTTGATATTCCTTTTCTTCGAAATACTGAAATAGGCAAAAAACAGCAATACGGGCTGGGCCTCCGGTTTGTAGGTTAGTCCCAAAAATGATATAAATGTGTGAAATAAAGCCCATGAAAATCCAAAAGGGGCAATATAATAGCATGGAACAATCAAAAATTATAGATACGTTGGAGACGTATTAGATGGCGACAGATGGTTTGGTAGACCAGTTCACTCTTTTGCAAATCAGCACCGTCTAGTTGGAGGGGCTGTGATAAACTCTCACTTAAGATAAACTCTCTTCACCCTATTCTCCTCAACGTGAAGTTCCTCGAACTTCAGTTGATTTCACTCGTGGTAGATTCTTTTCGGCAATCTCCAAACCTTCGACAGACTTCTTCACAAACCACATTGACTCTTGGTTGTTGAAGATTTTTCTCGGTCAAGACAACAACTCTTCAACACTCGAGCCGACACCTATCCGTTTAGAGAGTATGCAGCTCTCAAGAGTAATAGGTACAAGAACTCTCAACTCATATCTACTGCGATGCTCAACCACTATCTAAGTTTTGGCTCTTGATTTTCTCTAAGTGGATTTTAAACTCAAATCTCTCGGAGAGGGGTGCTCAATCAATCTTCTCAGAATCTCAAGCGGAGCAGCCACCGGACAACGCCTGTGCGGGGTGGCTATTTATAGCCGCAACCTTCCCTCGTGGGAAATGACCATGTTGGACACGTGGTCCAGCCAATGGCCAACCGACATGTTCTCAACAGTCGGATTTTAAGAGCAACGGTAACATTACTTGAGGAACAAGTAATGCTAACTCTTCTGTACGAATGAAATCTCTCATAGCGAAGAAGAATAGCGTCTCTTACTGCCAAGTATTCATTCGGAGTACAAAGGTATTTCTCTCGAACTCTCATAGGATTCGGCTAAGCATCACAATAGACAAAAGTCTCGAATACTTATACCCCTCTTAATAGTACAGTGGTCCTATGACTCAAATAAGAGAAAGAAGAACAAAGAAACAAATGCTACGTCTTCGCTACGTCTTCGAACTTCCTGAAATAATATAGCATTCTTCTAGATAACAAACTCTTCGTGACATGTCAATCTTTTCTGCAGCGCTGGCAACTTTCAAGGAAGTTTATAGCAAACTTCTCGGAAGTGGCAATCTTCTCGATAATAAGCTTCTTGAAACATATCGATCTTATCTACTGCAATCTCGGAAGATTATAGCAATCTTTTCGTAGCATTCTCTTCGGGAGATTATTGCAATCTCTTCAGTATCAATCCTTTCGGGATATTATGGCAATCTCTTCCGTAGCAATCCTTTCAAAAGATTACAGCAATCTCCTCGTTAGCATACCTTTAGGAAGCAAACCTTCGGGTTGCATAACTTTCGGAAGCAAATCTTTCGGTAGCATACCTTCCAGTAGCAAACATTTTGGTAGCATACCTTTCGGAAGCAAACCTTTTGGTAGCATATCTTTCCGAAGCAAACCTTTCAATAGCATACCTTTCGAAAGCAAACCTTTCAGTAGCAAACCTTTCGGCAGATTATAGCAATCTTCTTGATACTCCAGGGACCATTTCTCTGTGTGTGCACTAGCAAACAAATTAGCCCCTTACTGTTTCTGACAACAATCTCCAAAACACAAGGGGCAAGGATTGCACCAACAGTTTAAACTAATCACCCATTGACAGGTGGGATAAGTACAGTTTTTTAGTTTAGTCCTCCAATTTATATTCACTAGTACCATATGTGCTCAGTTTTACCGATTGGCCCATGAGGTGTTAGAAATAAGCAAAAAAGACCACAACTTGCGCCTCACCATGTCACGTATGCAATTTGGACTAAAGTGGGCGCATTGGACGAGTTCGTGTGTTGAAATAATTGGCTTTTCAAGTTCATGGACTAAAGTGAGCATTTATGACAAGTTCATGTATATGATGCATCTGATTCCAAAAACAGTCAAAATCCTAATCCAAAAACCATAATAGAAAGACCCATTTTTGTACACACATTTACATTTTTGCAAACACCACACATGAAAATATAGCTTCATGAAACATCATACGTACGAACTATACATGTATTTGTAGAAGCACACCTTTTTTTAGAATATTTTGTGAAGTGGAAATAAAGTTTTCATCCATAAAAAAGAATATAAAGCTCCCTGGAGCTCGGCTTCCAAAGCACATCCAGCTAACTTCTCGTACTACAAAATTAAACGGCGAAACACATGCCATCAATCAAAATGAAGCGTCAGATTCAGGGAGCGTTCGGTTCCTCTCCGCTCTCTTAACTATGCTCCCGGAGCGGACCTCACTTTAACGGAGCTGCGAAGACCGAGCTCCACCAACTCCGCGGAGTGGAGGAGCAGAGAGATTACGAACGGGGCCTCAGTTAAACGAAACAGGAGATATGATATACAAGGCCCCCAAAATGTCGAGCGCAAGCACACGCGAACTCTCCCAGTGTGAGAAATGGGCCGACCCATTTAACCACAGCGAGCCAGCCAGTTTTGGTAACCTTCCAGAAGGTTCAACCGGCTTTTTATTTCTTTTACCTGTTTTATGTTTTTCTTATGTTTTCTTTAAAAAATTATATATTTTTCCTTTTTCTTTCAACCGGCTTTAGTTTATTTTCCTTTTTCAAAAAATATTAAATTTTTTAAAAAAATGTTTGGAAATTTCGAAAAACAATTGCATTCTAAAAATGTTCAAATTTTGTACCTCTTTCAAATTTTATTCGTAAATTCAGAAAATGTCACGAAATTTAAAAATTGCTGGTGTTTCTAAAAAATGTTCAAAATTGTGAAAATGTGACATATATGAGGTCCTGGCCCACAAATGCCATGGATCACTCGTAAAAATTGCTAAGGCTAGCAATTGTTAAACCCCCCATCGCGCACTATGCTAAGAAGATGGGCCGACCAATCAGAGATCAAGCGAAGCGAGTGTGTGTCCCTTATTAGGAATCTGGAAGGTCCCTCGCCAATTCAAGAAGTTTTCAATAAAAAATTTGTTTTCCAGTTTTTTGAGTTCATTATTTACTTATTAATTTTTGTTCTTCTTCCTTTTCTCCTTTTCTGATTTTTTGGTATTTTAATTCATAAATTCTAAAATATTACAAATTTCTAAAACGTAGAAAACGTTCAAAAGTTGTTCAATTTTTCCAAAATTGTTTGCTGTTTAAATAATGATATGGATTCCAAAAAACTTTAACATTTTTTGAAAAAAGATTCATGTTTTCCAAAAAAAACTTAGGATTTTCAACAGTTTGTTCACAATTTCATAAATGTTCGAATTTCACAAAAATTGTTATTCAATCCTTGACCAATTTTACAATTTGTAAACATTGTTACTAGTCCTAAATTTTTTTGTATTCACGAACATTTTATTAAATCCTTGACCATTTTTTTGAATTTGTAAACCTTTTTTGTAATTCGCGAACAATTTTTGGATTCACGAAGTTGCTATCATTTCATTAAATCTATTCAGATTCATTACATCTTTTCATATCCGTGAACCTTTTTGAATTCAGGAACAATTTTTCAAATTTATGAACCTTTTTTGACTTTGTTATTTGTGAACATTTAACCAAATCCGCAAAAAAATTGAATTCACAAACATTTTTTAATTTTAGAAAAATCTGTTGGAATTATGAATATGTATTATTTCATAAACATTTTTAAATTGGTAAAATTTTCTGATCCGAGAATAATTTTTTATTCCTAATTTATTACTTAATTACCTAACAATTTTTAAAATCCACCAAAAAAAGATAATTCATGGACATGTTTGTGAGTTCATGAAAAGTTTATCAAATCCATGAGAAAATTTTTAATTCATGAATAATTTCAAATTCATAAAAAAATTAAGTGATTTTTTATTCTTGATCATTATTTAAATGCCCTAAATTTTTTGAATTAGTGAATATTTTTTGATCTCACTACATTTTTTTGAATTTAGTATATTTTTTAAATTGACAAACATTTGTTGAATATGCAAGATTTTGTGTTTTGTTTTCAAAATAAGTTTTGCAATTATTTTTTGAAATTTGAAATAAACAGACTAAAATAAAAAAACAAAAAAGTATAAAAGACATGCTCTCACTCACTCAGCCAGGCTCATCTTGCACGAGTTACACAAGCGTAGCAGTCGCCGTGAGTCATAGACAGCAACAGAGCTCGATATGACTAGCCTTCCCGTTGGGGCGCTCACGTGCCCCAACAGAGCTCTATACAGTGCCTTTTGCGCTACGGAACCAACTGGCGCTCACGTGCGCCCAAGCCAGCCGCGGCTCAACAACGCGACTTTGCTCCCTCACTCCCTCCTGCTACACGCCCGCTCCCTCGGTAGGAGACTAGTTTGTTTTTCATTTTTGTGCTGCTGACATGGTAGAAAAAACCCGGCCAGTTTTTAATACTTATGGGGAATTTTGTGAAATCAAAAAGGTTAATGAAGCTTTTAAGAAAGCTCATCCGTTTGAAGAAAAAATTTAAGTAAAAAATCATCAATTTTGATAACAAAGTTCACAAAAATGAGAAAATTTCATCCATTTTTTTAAAGTATCCAGTTTTGAAAAAAGGTTCATTGATTTTTCAAAAAAAACATTACTTCAATAAGTTAATAAATTTAGAAAAAAAGTTCATCAAATTTGACAAAAAATCATTAATTTTGAAAAAACTTATAAGATTTTTTTAAATCACAAAATGAAAGAAAAGAAAAAAGAAGAAAGTAAACAACTGAATTAAAAATGCCTAGAAAACCAGAAAAAAAAGTAAATAGGAAAAAACCGTTCCGCCTTTTAGCGTTATATTTGAAGAAGTAAAGACTAGCACCTATTCGGATATCATCAGACACATCATTTTTTGAAAGGTTCATAGAACAGGAAAAAAACTATTTTGGCCAGCCCATATAGAAACTAGTGTCGTGAGGGGGGGGGGGGGGGATTTGCCAAATGGCCTAAAACTCGCTCTTATGGCGCCAAATAGGAAATGCTTTCCAGTTTGTGCGTCTACGGGCGTGTTTGATTGCCCGCGTCGAGCCCAACCAGGCCTGCGTGGGAAGCAGGAGGCCTGTTTGGTTGCCTCGATTCACTGTTCGCCCTGCATCACACGCTTCTCAAAGCAGCCCAGAGCCTAGCTCGCTGGAAACGCTTGGATCGGCAGTTTCTCGCGAGCCAGGCTGAGTGCGGCGCGAGGTCACATGGACGGGTGCGACGCGAGGGCGAGGGGGGATGGTGGGAGATGGAAATCCGGTGCGTCGTCCCGGCGCCAAATCTAGCCTCACTCACTTTCACTCGCTCACCCATAGCTAGTACCCCCCCCTTCTTCCCTACTGCCTCACCACTGGCAGTGGCTCGATTTCAGATCTGCGCTAGAGGCGACCGCGGTGGCGGCGGAAGAGGCGGTGGCGTTTGCGGCGGATCTGGTGCTCCCTTTGCTGTTGGCCACCGTCTGGTCAACCTTGTTGTTGGAGAACATAGTAATTTCAAAATTTTCCTACGATCATGCAAGATCTATCTAGGAGATTCATAGCAACGAGAGGGGAGAGTGTATCCACGTACCCTCGTAGACCGACAGCGAAAGCGTTTAGTAACGCGGTTGATGTAGTCGAACGTCTTCGCGATCCAACGGATCCAAGTACCGAACGTACGGCACCTCCGCGTTCAGCACACGTTCACCTCGATGACATCCCTCGTGCTCTTGATCCAGTTGAGGATGAGGGAGAGTTACGTCAGCACGACGGCGTGGCAATGGTGATGATGATGTTACCGGCGCAGGGCTTCGCCTAAGCACTATAGCGGTATGATGTGTAACTGTGGAGGGGGCACCGCACACAGCTAAGGCAAAACATGGTGTCTTTGGAGTGCCCCCTGCCCACGTATATAAAGGAGTGAGGGAGAGAGGCCGACCCCCTAGGGGCGCGCCAAGGGTATGGAGTCCTACTAGGACTTCTAAGTCCTAGTAGGAATCCCTTTCCTTTAAGGAGGAGGAGAGAAGGAAAGAGGGAAAGAGAGAGGGAGTAGGAAAGGGCAAGGGGGGCGCCGCCCCATTCCCCTAGTCCAATTCGAACCCATTGGGGGGTGCCACCTCCCCTTGGCCTGCCTCCTCCTTTCCCGTATGGCCTAATAAGGCCCATTACTTCTCCCGGTAAATTCTCGTAACTCCCCGGTACTCCGAAAAATACCCGAATCACTCGGAACCTTTCCGATGTCTGAATATAGCCTTCCAATATATGAGTCTTTACCTCTCGACCATTTCGAGACTCCTCGTCATGTCCGTGATCTCATCCAGGACTCTGAACAAACTTTAGTCATCAAATCACATAACTAATAATACAAATCGTCATCGAACGTTAAGCTTACAGACCCTACGGGCTTGAGAACTATATAGACATGACCGAGACACATCTCTGGTCAATAACCAATAGAGGAACCTGGATGCTCATATTGGATCCTATATATTCTACGAAGATCTTTATCGGACAAACCGCATAACAACATACGTTGTTCCCTTTGTCATCGGCATGTTACTTGCCCAAGATTCGATCGTCAGTATCATCATACCTAGTTCAATCTCGTTACCAGCAAGTCTCTTTACTCGTTCCGTAATGCTTCATCCCGCAACTATCTTATTAGTCACATTGTTTGCAAGGCTTATAGTGATGAGCATTACCGAGAGGGCCTAGAGATACCTCTCCGAAACACGGAGTGACAAATCCTAATCTTGATCTATGCCAACCCAACAAACACCTTCGGAGACACCTGTAGAGCATCTTTATAATCACCCAGTTACATTGTGACGTTTGATAGCACACAAGGTGTTCCTCCGGTATTCGGGAGTTGCATAATCTCATAGTCTGAGGAACATGTATAAATCATGAAGAAAGAAGTAGTAATGAAACTGTAATGATCATAATGCTAAGCTAACGGATGGGTCTTGTCCATCACATCATTCCCCTAATGATGTGATCCCGTTCATCAAATGACAACACATGTCTATGGTTAGGAAACATAACCATCTTTGATTAACAAGCTTGTCAAGTAGAGGTACACTAGGGACACTATGTTTTGTCTATGTATTCACACATGTACTAAGTTTTCGGTTAATACATTTCTAGCATGAATAATAAACATTTACCATGATATAAGGAAATATAAATAACAACTTTATTATTGCCTCTAGGGCATATTTCCTTCACTTGTCTCTGCCATGGCTTCCCCTACGCCGTCCTCGTCTCCGATGTCGGTAAGCAGCACCCCCTCCCCCTTTTGTTAGGCTCGGTGGTTAGGCCGTTAGGCTAGGTGTAGGACCGATTTCCCACTGAACGAACCATCGATGTTGACTAGGTTATGGACGCACGGAGTAGCACTGATTAGTGTGATTCAAGCATGGGTCATGTTCATGCACCAGAGAGTTGTTTGTCTTGCTGGGAGACCTTCGATCTGCTATGGTCCATTGTTTGTCCGGGAGTAGGACAGGATCCAAAATCTGAACTACATCTACAACAACAATGCCATCAAGGCTCTGTGGATGCTTTGAATGAAAAGTGCACCATTTGCCAGGCTTGTCGAGACCTTCAGGAGCAGGGGGCTGCTAAAAGATAACATCAACACCAGTGTCAAAGAGCAAGTGGCCATGTTCCTCCATGTTGTTGGCCATAACTAGAGGTTCAGGGTCATTCACAACACGTTCAGGAGATCAATGGAGACCATCTCTAGGTACTTCAAGCAGGTGCTTTTTGCTATTGGGGAGCTTAGAGGAGAGATGATCAGGAGACCATGTGATCAAACTCCGCCCAAGATTCACAGAAGCCCAAGATGGTATCCATACTTCAAGGCGAGCATCGACAATATACACTTTTCATGGCTTGATATGCTTGTATTGTTCAAGTTGAGCACTAACACAGGCTTGTGATGCCATTTTCAGGATTGCATTCAGGCAATAGATGGTACTCATGTCACTGCCAGAGTTCCTAGGTCACAGTCTGCAGCATACAGGGGGAGGAAGCACTACACAAGCCAGAATGTGCTTGCTGATGTTGACTTTGATCTGAAGTGCACATATGTGCTGGCTGGCTGGGAGGGGTCAGCGCATGATGCTAACATTCTCAGTGACAGCATGAGTCGACCTGATGGGATCAACATCCCCAACGACAAGTTCTACCTTGGAGATGCTGGCTATGCATGTCAGACGGGTATTCTGCCACCCTTCGGGAAAACCAAGTACCATCTCAACGAGTTCTATGGTAGGAACTATCCTAGGACTGCACAAGAGTTGTTTAATCTCAGACACTCCAGCCTTAGAGTAGCTGTTCAGAGGGCATTTGGAGCTCTGAAGAATAGGTTTAAGATCCTGGATCAGAAGCCATTCCACCCATACTCCACCCAGGTTAAGCTTGTTCTTGCTTGTTGCATTCTACATAAATGGATCCTCCAGTGGAGCTTTGATGAACACGTGCCTGAGGAGGAAGAGGTCGAGCCTGACGATGTTGTTAGCTCCGGCCTGAAGAAGAAGAAGAAGAAGAAGAAGAAGAAGAAGAAGAAGAAGAAGAAGAAGAAGAAGAAGAAGAAGAAGAAGAAGAAGAAGAAGAAGAAGAAGAAGAAGAAGAAGAAGAAGAAGAAGAAGAAGAAGAAGAAGAAGAAGAAGAAGAAGAAGAAGAAGAAGAAGAAGAAGAAGAAGAAGAAGAAGAAGAAGAAGAAGAAGAAGAAGAAGAAGAAGAAGAAGAAGAAGAAGAAGAAGAAGAAGAAGAAGAAGAAGAAGAAGAAGAGGAGGAGGAGGAGGAAGAGGAAGAGGAAGAGGAAGAGGAAGAGGAAGAGGAAGAGGAAGAGGAAGAGGAAGATCTGGTAGAAGCAACACCGATGAACAATCCCCTATTTAGCCAATGGCTCTTAATAATTTGAACTGTCATTTGATAGTAATTAGGATGAACTATCATTTGTTTAACTAGCTGGCACTACATGTTTAGATTGTGTGTGGTAAGTGTTGGTGTCAAAATCGGCGGATCTCGGGTAGAGGGTCCCGATCTGTGCGTCTGTCGGGGGTTGGGTGCGACATATGCCAAAGGATGGCTTATCATGGTGGGGGCGAGTAGAACGTCGCCGGTGCCTGGAAACGGGATAAGGCGTAGACATGCACGCCGGCGAATCTTACCCAGCTTCGGGGCTCTCCGGGGAGATAACACCCCTACTGCTGCTCTGCGGGGTCTCCGCATGGTCACTATAGCAAGGTGACTACAATGGTGCTCCTAGAGCTGTATCGGGAGGCAGGAGAGAGCGAGGCTAGTTCTCTCCTCCCTGGGCTATGTGTCTATCTCTATCAAGGTCCGAACCCTTTGCATGGGTGCCCCGAGGGGTTTATATAGGCCTACCCCCCGGGGGTACAATGGTAATCCAACTGGGCGTGGGTCTCAGCCGTCTGTCTCTCATGTTGCCGCCCTTCCCACCGGCTTCTGGGGCCCGCCGACTGGTGGGTCCTGCAGACAGGTCGGACACTGTGCGGCGCTCCTGATGACGTAGGCTTGGTCATTGGGTCGTGGCAACAGTACCACTGTCTATCAGGCGATCACTGTCGCCACTCCCCATCCAATCTGGTTTATGGCTTGTGGGGCCCTGGAGGGGAGACGGCCGACTCCGAGGAGGCCGACTCCCACAGGGCCGTCTTCGGGCGCTCTGGCCGCCTTCGATTCACCCACTGACAGGCGGCCCCACGGTCTTCGGACCGTACAGGCCGGCGTCGTGGGCACAGTGCGTCATGCACTGTGGCTGAGGTTAGGGCAGGCATGGCAACAGTGCCGCGCCTCGCCGGAGATCTCCCAGCGATACGGCTCACTGTAGCCATGCCGACCCCTCGTAGGCAGGGAGGGACGGGCCCGTCGTGGCCGTACCCCGCATCGGTCTTCATGAAGTGTCATGGGCCGACTCCCACAGTCGGCACTCCTGGAGGTCGCTAGCCTGGAGCCGACTTGCTTTGAAGTCGTCATCTAGGACTCGGCTCCTCCGGAGATCGCCAGTTGAGACTCGGCTTCTTGGGAGATCGCCAGCTGGGACTCGGCCTCTCTGGAGGTCGCCAGCTGGGACTTGGCTGGAGGGGCGTGGCCTGCCCCGATGTCTTGAAAGATCCTGGGTCCCGGGTCAGCCTACCCGTGGCCCATTACTCCGACAGTAGTCCCCGAAGCTGGTGAAGCCCTGCGGACGCCGCCTCGTGGGGCTTCAACAGTTTCAAGCTTCCCAGCGCCGACTCTGAGACTCGGCCGTTGTCTTCTTCGGGCCGACTCGCTGAAGTCGGACTTTGTTCAGCGAGGGGCCACTGTTGAAAGTCGCGGCGGGAAAACAGGCGGCGTATCGGATACGCTTCCCTGCTGCCATCGAGGCGGTCCTATCGCGCGGCGCCACGTGGGGAGGATAGTCTGCCCACCCACGCGCACGACGGGACGGGCCGCTAGGCGGGGCCCGCCACTACCGCGCCTCGGCTTCCGAGCAGATCCGCTGCGATCGCGAACGGTTGGCTTCCCACGTTGTTACTGCGCGCAGTAACTTCGTGGGGTAAATCATGGGTGGCGTGGGGCTTCGTGCGCAGCTAATCCCACGCCCGCCCCCTCGGCTCCTCAGCCCGTAGGGCTATAAATAGGCGGGGAGGAACGGGGCGGCACTGCACGCGCATCCTCTCCCCCGCTCTCCTGCCTTCTCTTCTTCCTCCGCCGCGAGCAAAAACACCTCTCACGTCGGTGATGAGTTCTTCCTCCGCCGCGCCCCCTGCCTCGCGCTCCGGCGTGTGGGACGGCTCGGACGTGGAGGCGGAGCATATCGAGTTCCTCCGCAGGACTCGCCGTCTCCCTAGCGCGGACCTCGTGCACGCTAATCCCGCGCCGGCGGGAGAGATCCGGCCCGCGCCGGAGGAGGGCGAGCGGGTCGTCTTCCGCTCGCACCTCATGCGCGGGCTGGGGCTGCCGGCGAGCGGGTTCTTCCGCTCGTTCCTGGAGTTCCACAATCTTCAGCCGCACCACCTCACTCCAAATGCGGTGGTGCTTCTCTCCGCCTTCGCCACTCTGTGCGAAGGCTTCCTCGGTGTTCTCCCCACCCTCGAGTTGTGGGGAGAATTCTTCTCTTCAAAGCTCGGCACGCAAGCCGCCGGCACGCCGGCTCAGTGCGGCACCTACATCGCGGTGCGGCGCTCGACGGCCGACAACCCTTTCCCTCTCATCTCGCTGGTGAAAATCGGTGAAGATGTGGCAGCGCTCCTACTTCTGTGAAGAACCTCTCCACCGACGGCGATTGGGTCAATCTGCCGCCCTTCAACCCCAAGCCCTTAATTGGGAGGCTTCCCAGTTGGTCTCACTGGTCCAAGTCGCTGACTCCCTCCGGAGCCGCCTCCGTGGCGCGACTCCGAGTTCTGCTACAGTCGGAGGGCCTCGTCGGATCCGACCTTCTGGCCGCCTTCGTGGCGCGCCGAGTCCTCCCACTCCAAGGTCGGCCTCATCTCATCTGTCAGATGAGCGGCCTCCACGACCCGAGCCGGCTGTGCACCAAGGAGATGCCCCGCAGGGAGGTGGCGAACTTGGTGAACCACATCGCGCACTACGAGTTCACGGAGGACTGGCAGTTCGGCAAGGAGCCGTACTCGTGCGACAACCCCCCTCCAGTAGTAAGTCGCATCTTTATGTAGTTTGATCTTCCTTGCAGCCGACTCCGTCTTCTAATCATCGTTGGTTCCTTCTGGGCAGAACCCCCTCATGGAGCCCGCAGCCGGCGCCATGAGAGAGCCCCGCGACTATGTCCCAGACCGCGAGGACAGCGACGTCGACGACCCCGACTTGGGGGCGGCGGCGTTGGAGGCCGACGCCGAAGGCGGCGAAGAAGGGGCAGATGGCGGCCTCAGGCCATCGGCCACCTTCGCCGACTGGCCCGATGACGACGCCGACGTGGAAGTCGTCCCACGCCACCAGCCAAGGGTGGGCCCCTCCGGCCAAGGCGGCGCGAAGAGGCGCCACGCCGGGCTGGGCGCGCCCGGCGGCAAGCAGAAGAAGTTCAAGGGGGCGGCCGCCGCGACCAAGCGGGAGGAAGCGGCCGCGAAGGCCAACCGCTTCCGGAGGAAAGTGAGGAGGCCGCCGTTAGTTTCTGCGTAAGTCTTTTTCGCTCCTTTATTTTCTTTGTTGGATCTTGTCCGAGTCTTCTTTGATTTTCCCTCCGTTCTTCTCCAGAGCCCCCCTCTCCCTTAAGAGAGTCGCCGCCCCCTCTGTCATGGGGTCGGTAGAGACGTCCGCCAACACCCGGCGGGTCGATCCCGCCGCCGACCTTCGGGAGGCGACGGAACAAAACGCGCGGGAGAAGCGCGACGAGGAGGAGGCCGACCGCCTGGAGAAGGCGCAGGCCGAGAAGGCGGCCGCCAATGCCCAGAAGAAGCTAGAGGAGGCCGAGGCTGCCGCCGCGACGAAGCGGCGTGCTGAGGAGGACGCGCGTCGCCGATCGGCGATGCTAGTCCCTCCGTTGTCGTCGGCGCCGCCGGCTCCGGAGTTCACAGGGCAGACCGGAGAGGTCGGCACCGAGAACCCTCTCGTGGAGGAGGGCGGCGAGGCTTCAGGTTCGGACACCCTCGCGCCGCCTCCGCCGCCTCCGCCACCGTCTGGGAGGCCACATGGCAAACAACCAGTGGGCCCGCTGGATCCGCCAATCACGGACGAGGCCGAGGCGCGGCTGCTTCTTCAAGTCGCCGTGCTGGCGCGCCGCCGGCTTGAGAGGACGAGCTCGGTGCCGCGAGCTCGGGAGACCGGCGCTGCCAGCTCGGCGAGTCTGGACGTCGAGGCTTCCAGTGCCGCGCCCACCGGGTGGTTGCGCGGAGGCAGCACCGGCCCGCTGAACCAAGCCCTCCTGGACGTCCAGGCAAAACTGCGCGCGGAAAGCGACGCCCTCCAAGTCTGCACCAGAGCGCATCTGGCCGTGCGGACATCCGTCCGGGTATGTTTCCTTCTTTTTTGATTCCTGTCTTTCTCTGTGGGGGCGCGCCAGCGCACCCACTGGTTGTAGTCCCCGAGTTCCGGGCCGGCTACTGAGCAGGCGGTTCGGAACTCCCTCTGGCGAGCTCCGAATACTAACTTTTGCCTTTGTCGGCTTTTTGTAGGAATATCACAACCTCCGCGCCACTACCTTCAACCGCAATGTCGAGGAGCTGAATAAGCGGGCCGCCGACTTGGTGGAAAGCACGGGTAAGCTCTTTTCTTCCTTCTTCGCGGGGGCGCGCTGGCGCACCCGCGGGCTGTAGTCCCCGAGATTCGGGCCGACTGCTGAGCAGTCGGGCCAGATCTCCCCGGCGATCTAATTTACTGATGGCTTTCTTGTCTTCTTTCTTCGTTCTTAAGGCGCCAACGCCGCCCTTCAGGAGCAGCTGGGCGAGGCCAACACTGCTCGTCGTGCCAAGGAAGAGGAGCGCGGCAGGCTCGCCAAAGAGCGCGATCTGCTGGCGACGCAGCTGGCCGAGCAGACGGAGCTGCTCCAGAAGGCGCAGGACGAGGCCAAGACGTGGGAGGCCGCCCTCATGGCCGAGTTCGAGATCGAGCGCTCCGCCTGGACTGACAGGGAGGCGATGCTGACCTCTGGCTACCACGAGCTTGAGGACATCGTCGATGGTAAGTCTCTTTCATTTCTTTGGGTTTCCGACTGCGTGTCATGCCGACTTCTGATTTTCCAACTATCTTCTTTTTTGTCTTGGCAGACTTCTTTCCTGGTCATTCACAGGCAGTCCCTTTGGCCATCGAGGCGGCTCGGGAGGCGCGAAGGGCGAAGGGTGAGGTGATCGCCGCCAATGCCCCCCGAACCATCGACGAGCAGCTCCTGAGCATTGGGGCCCGTCTTCGTCCGGCTCACCGGCTGCTGCGCCGTCTTCAGCGTGCCGGTGCCCAGGCGGTTGCCTCCCTGTGGCCGGACATGCCGGCTCTGTGCACCGCCAGTCGGACCGCCGACTGGCTGGAAGTCGCCGCCGGCCGTTTTGAGGCTTGGAAGGGCTCCTCGGCCCGGGCCGGAGCACGCCGGGCCTTGGAGTTCCTCAAGGCGTGGTATCCAGGGCTGGACCTGGACCGCCTGGCCGCGTTCCGGTCAGAAGCCCAGGCCGAGCTGGAGGCCGTAGAAGGCACCCTTGTCGAGCGCGCGATAGCCATCATCGAGTATACGAACACCAGCGTCTTCGTGCCCGAGCGGACTGAAGGCGGCGAGGAAGTGCCGCCGGACTGGTTCGGGATGTGTCACAGCCCCAGATCAGCCCTTGTTTGTTTTTCTTTAGCATCCATGCAACATGTTTAAATTTTATGAAATTTGAAATGGGGATTGCTCAAACCCTAGCATTAAAGGAATTCACTAGGTTCACCTAAAATACTTTCAAGTAAGTCCAAATGGCTTTCAAAAATGTTCATGATTTTTGACAAAGGTGAAAAACCTCTACCAAAAATGATGCCAATATTTTTGGGCCATTATGGATTTTTGAATAATCCATATTGTATTTGAATTGGGGCATTTAAATACTATTAATATTTTTAAATGCTCCAACAATTCTGAAAATAGTTAAGGGCCTCTGTAATAATTCATTTAATGGCCACAATTATTTGCAGGATTTATTAAAATGATTTGGGCTATAAACTAAATCAGAAACAAAACTACAGAAATAGAAAAGAGAAACAAAATAGAAAAAAAAGGGAGAGAGGCCACCTGGGCCACTTACCTGCTTACCTGCCCGGCCCAGCTCCCCCAGCGGCCCAGCCCACCTGGCCCCCCCTTCTCCTGTCTTCTTCCCGTGCCAGCGCACGAAGCAGCTGCGTGCTGGACGCACGCGCGCCGACGCCGGCCACCTCCTGCTTCGCCGTGGCAGCCTCCCCGACCCCCTCGCGACGCCACGGAGACGGCCTCGACCCCCCTCGACCGCCTCTCTCTCTCTGGACCCCCTCCTCCTCCTCTGTTCTCCCTCCCTCTCGTCACCGAACGCACCTGAGAGCGCCGCTCGCCGTAGCCATGGCCACCGGGCCTCCCTCGCTCCCCCGACTAGCCCAGAGGCTCCGCCTCGACCCCCTCTTCCTCTCCACCAAGCCACGAGGCCCCGGACGCCCTGCATCGCCGCCCACGTCTCCGTTCCCCTCCTCGGCCACCAGAGGTCGTCGCCGTCGATTCGCTGCACTCCGGCCGCCCCCGAGCCCACTAACCCTCCCTACAGCTCCGCGGTGAGCCTCCGTGCAGAACCCCTCTCTCTCCCCTCGCGTTTGCGAGCTCTAGGCCATAGCTCCGCCGCGGCCGAACTCCGGCCGCCGCTGACCTCGTCACCGCCGTCACTACAGCCGCTTGAGCTCGTCTCGGAGCGTGTCACCGCACTCAGGGAGCCACCAGGAGTCTAACGGCTATCCTAACTCGCCCTCCCGTGCACCACAGCGCCAGCCCCGCACTCACCGAACTCCGGCGCCGCCGCGAGCTCCGTTCCGACGAGCTCCGTCGACCCCACGACCTCCCACTCGGTCCTCTGGATGCGCGGGAGCAAGGGCCATCCCCTGGTGCCCTCAGCGCGCCAAACTGACGCCTCTAGCGCAAGTCCGGCGTGCCCCGCCGTGTTCTGTGGTCACCGGCGACTCATCGCCGGCGTATCTGACGTGGCGTCGTCATTAGCGCTAACGACCCCACTAACTAACCCCCAGAGCCACTGACAGCCGGGCCCCACGGCCTAACTAACCGGCTAACTAAAATAGATTAAGTTTAATCTAATTGCAGTGGCCCCACGCGTCGGCGTTGACCTCGCTGACGTGGCCTTTGACCGGCCCCACATGTCTGTGACTCCAGCCAGCACTGTGTCACCGACGTGTGGCCCCCACACGTTAGGTTTGACCCGAGCCAGCCCAGTTGACTGCTGACGTCACAGTGACGTGGTGCTGACGCCATAATTCATTTTCTGGAATTATTCTAATTCTAAATATTCAGGAAATTCCAGAAAATGCCTAAAACTTCAATAAATCATAGAAAATTAACCGTAACTCCAAATTAAATAATTTATATATGAAAAATTATCAGAAAAATTCAAGGAATCCATCTGTACCATTTACATGCATGTTAGAACAACTTATCACTACTGTTTAGGGCAAATGAAGTGAATGACATTTAAATAACCACATATGGAGTTTGAATTTGAATCTTGGATTCAAACCAACTTCATTTAATTTGGTTTTAGTTGCATTAGCTCAAAACACATTCATTTTGCCATGTCATAGCATGCATCATATTGTGCATTGCATTGATCGTGTTTTTCTGTATTTGCCGGTATCTGTCCCCTCTCGATAGACGTGATACCGATGATGTGATCGTTGACACTGATGAAGACTCAATGTTATCTTCAGAAGTGCCAGGCAAGCAAAAACCCCTTGTTCATTCCGATACAATCCTACTCTCTCGCTCCTGCTCTCTTTTACTGCATTAGGACAACAACGATATACTTGTTACTTGCTGCGGTAGCTGAACCCCTTTATCCTCTGCATGACCTGTCATTGCCACGGTAAATAGATGAAACCCACTAGCATGAGTAGGAGTTGTTTGAGCCCTGTTGTGCCTACTCATTCATGCTTGTTTGTCATGCCTGCTACTGCTTAGAGTTGAGTTAGGTCTGATTCATCGGGGATGAATCAGAGGTGTGTGAACATGTCCTACTGTGTGTGAGCTAGGTGTGTGAACACGATTTGGTAAAGGTAGCGGTGAGAGGCCATGTAGGAGTACATGGTGGGTTGTCTCATTGAAGCCGTCCTCAGGAACTGAGTTCTGTGTTTGTGATCCATGATTCAGCTACTACCATGCATTGGGCCCTGAAATATGACCCCGCTCGACTTCTTATTCACCCTAGTCCTCTGTCCAGGAGTTGCAAGTAGTTTCTGGTGTTTGTAGTATGCTGGAGGCCGTGGACAGCGCTGACCGTAGGGGTGGGCTGTGATGCGGTAGGCACGTGGCCGGGTAAACCGGGCACCCGTTTGGTGTCACGGAACCCTGTTCACATCGTTTGGGGCTATGAGCGAAACTCCGGCCGGATCTCCTCATGGATGGAACCCGAATAGGAGATAAACCTGGACTAGAGACTTAGGTGTTTAGGTAGGTCGTGGTCTACACCCACGTCGGCTTTCGCTTGAAGTCTGCCGAGCACATGTCGTGTGCAGACGCTAAGTGGTGGAAACATGTATGAAGAAGTACACCCCTGCAGGGTTAACATCATCTATTCGAATAGCCGTGTCCGCGGAAAAGGACGTCTGGGTTGCTTATATCAGTTCATAGACAAGTGAAAGTGGATACTCTAAAATACGCAAGATAAGCGTGAGTGCTATGGATGGCGTTCTCGTAGGGAGACGGGAGCGGATCCATAGTGGTGTATTGATATGGTGAATATGTGGACTCGTGTGCGCCACCTCAAAAGAGTTACTTGCAGTCGTAGTTTAGGATAGCCACCGAGTCAAAGCTGGCTTGCTGCAGTTAAACCCCACCATCCCCTTGTTGAAAATGATGCATATGTAGTTAGTTCTGATGTAAGTCTTGCTGGGTACATTTGTACTCATGTTTGCCTATTTTATGTTTTTGCAGAGAGACTTCAGTCTCACTAGTAGTTCCACGTGGACTTCGACGTTTAGCTTGTTACCTCAGCTACGATCTTGTGCCCCGGCAGGATCTGGTAGATAGTCAGGCTTCTCAGCCTTTTTCAGTTATAGATGTCTGTACCCAGACATGATAGCTTCCGCTTGTGCTTTGACTTGTATGCTCTGATTGTTGGGTCATGAGACCCATGTTTGTAATATCTCGCTCCTCGGAGCCTATTGAATAAAATACTTGAGTCGTAGAGTCATGTTGTGATGCCATGTTGTATTTGCACATATCAAGCATATTGTGTGTATGTTATTGAAATGCTTGGTATGTGTGGGATCTTACCATCTAGTTGTTTATCTTTAGTAGCCTCTCTTACGGGGAAATGTCTCCTAGTGTTTCCACCGAGCCATGGTAGCTTGCTACTGCTCCGGAACACTTAGGCTGACCGGCATGTGTCCTTCTTCGTTCCTGTGTCTGTCCCTTCGGGGAAATGTCACGCGATGAATATCGGAGTCCTGTTAGCCCGCTACAGCCCGGTTCACCGGAGTCCTGCTAGCCCAGTGCTACAGCCTGGATTCACTCGCTGATGACCGACACGTTCGATGCTGGGTCATGGATGCCTGTCCCTGTAAGTCTGTGCCACTTTGGGTTTACGACTAGCCATGTCAGCCCAGGCTCCTTATCATATGGATGCTAGCGACACTGTCATATACGTGTGCCAAAAGGCGCAAACGGTCCCGGGCAAAGGTAAGGCGACACCCGTGGGAATACCGTGCGTGAGGCCGCAAAGTGATATGAGGTGTTACATGCTAGATCGATGTGGCATTGAGTCGGGGTCCTGACAGCGTTGGTATCAGAGCTTGACTGCCTGTAGGATTACCAAGCCAAACTGGTCGAAGTTGAGTCTAGAAATGCTTTAGTTATATAAGGGAATTGATTGTGGGATGGAACGTAAGGCTCTTTTTACTCCTTACACATTATGCCTTCTGACCTGAGTCATCATCTTCTCTTCTACGGGGATTAAGAACTAGGCTATCTCTTCTTTCTATCAGGATCACGTGTTACTTATCCGTAGACTTATAAGATTGTTGGATTTAAGCTTGAGTTCAGTTCCTACTACCTCCATATGTTAATTGTTGATCTCGAAACCTTGATATTGTGCTTCTGAGTGGTTATGCCACCATTTTTGTGAATGTCTCAGGTCTTTTCTGAGCATTTACAGCCGTTATGCTGTCCGAGTCATTCCAGGTTTCTAAATAGTCTGATGCATTTGCAAAATCCTTTCCCTCTGGTTTCGATGTTCCTTTATGCCAGGTCAATCACACTAATTGTTGAGTTGAGGTATTCTATTGCCTTGGCATTTATGTTGGAATTATTATTATGACCTAGGTGTCTCAGGGGATCATCCAGTGGTCTAGCCATGATTTGTGTCCTAGTGTGATGATTCTGGCCTTTATTTTCAAAAGCATTCCGTGATGCTACTTAGTAGTAGGTATTCTATCCCTGGGTTTTGAACCCGAGATTCACCCTACTTGCTTCATGTTGATAGTTTTGCTCGTTCCTTTAGGTTATTAGTAACCTTTGCATTAGTCCTCGATGTTCGTGGTATTCCTTCTTCCAAATACTATGAACCGCTTATGGCAGATGTTCCTCGCTGATCGAAAGATCACAATCAGAGTGCTCTTGATGAGTTCTCCATTATGTGCTATGGTTCTGCCAGTTCTACTTTTCTGCATGGGTTATCCGGAAGAAATATGTTGAACTTCGTTCGACATGCTAAACCATGCATCCACAACTCAGAAAATCATATGTGCCTTTGAGTTGTCCCCTTTTAGTTGTCTACTGACCTTCGTCTATCAATTGATAGTTAAGAGTATGCGTGCGTTCGTTTATCGATGCCTACTACTTTTGTGGTCCGTCAAGCCATTCTATCGCGGAATGACTAGGAGAAACAAACTCCAGTACCTCATCCATATCTAGGATTGGGTCAAAGTAGTTGTATTCCGCAGATCAAATGCCAATCCAGCTTTTGATTCTGTTCTACCCTGAAGTATTACCGTCTTTATGTCAGGATTTTCATGAGAATTGCACTGGCTCTTGTGAATTCTTGATGTAGTGATACTTCTCGCCATTATTATTCATCCCTCGGTTCCGTGTTGTCGCAACCGGAATGCCGACAAGTGAATCGTGATGTGTGAATTCAATACTCCTAGCAACCTTGTTGCTTGGTAGCTAATGGGCAATAATTTGATTCTTAGTGTGTTGGTTATTGAATCATCATTCTAAGATTGATCGTGCTACCTAGTCCATTCTCCTGGTTCACTCCTCGATCGATGAGTTAGGATTATTTCAAATCCTTGCTCTATTGATCATATCGTCTTGCCCTGAAAAGCGAGATTGTTCTCGAGCTTAGTAACATATCGGTGGTTCGTGATTTCCGAAGATCTTCTCGGAAGTATTACCAGGTTGTCACCTGACCGCTATGTTGAGCTCGTGATCAAGTTGGTTTCTTGTGAACCACCCTTTCTCCAAGAATCTGTGATAGATATCCCTGAGCTAGTTGGTTAAGCTAGACAACAACTTGGAGGGTTGGAAGATAAACGCTTGCCTGATTTAGTTCGTTCCAAAGGGATATTCTTGTGTAGTGTGTGTTGAAGAAAGATGATATCTTCATCGATTGGTCCCTGTGATCAGTTAATGGACCTATCATTCTTATCCAACCTTTGATTGGAGTATGGGCTATCATCCAATCAGACCAGAACCAACGATATTCGTAATGTTGTCTTACTCATGGTTGATCCCTCGAGCATACACCATTATATCTTTTGGGTCTGACCAATGCTATCACTTGTTCACTTAACTATGGAATTCCTTTTAAAAGGAAACCCAGATGAATTGTTGTTGTGCCCATTGACAACATCCTTGTCTTCCCCATAATTTTGCTGAACATTAAGCTAGTGTTGGAAACTTTTGAAAGCATTTGTTCATGCTAGCTCATGAAGCATATGATCGGATGTAAGAAGTGACTTCCTCTAGTTCATGTGCATTTGATGCAAGTTGCCGCCGTGGACTCGAGAAAGTCAATGTTGCTTCCTCTGGAATCATCGCAAGTCAGTCATGCACACGTGCGAAGTATTCTGTGGTCTGGAGACTTGCAACCTTCATTCCATATGTGTATCCTAGCACACCAAGCCACTGACTGATTTGTTCAAGGAGAAGGAGTATCTTCATAAGAGCTAATCCGGACTTATGAAAGAACTTCGATATCCTCGCTGATGGTTCCCAACCAGAACTCGGTAGTGTTTTATTGTAAGACTACCAGGTGGGCATGCTTGTCTGGGACAACGTGTTCACATGTTTGTAGCAGAACCAGCTCATGTTTTGGAGCTTGCTATCGTAGTTCATCTCCCGAGAATCCCGCAACGTCATCTCGTCGATTTGTGTTGCAAACTTTCATTTTTCTTCCTAGACTCGATGAGTCTGGAATATCCTGACACCAACCAGATCTGAATCTCAGGCAGATATGATGGTTGGAACATTTCCCAAGAACTATAATATTGGTCCCTCGATAACCGGTAAGGTGGATGTCGTGGCCAACACACCCAGCCGAAAGACCTATTATTGTAGTATCTTGATTGAAGAAGTTGGCCACCTCCCCATAAGGATTTCGTAGGATTTACCTCCGTAACTGTTCCTTATGGATTCTATTGCTCCCGAAGTCCGACCTTACTTGATGTTCTAGTTATCAAACCATATCTATGAATGGGTTACACTAGCACATCAAGTAGAACATTAGAAGCGGAGTGCTAAATGTCTCTCGGTCGATCATCCAGATTTTGTTCCTTAGCCTCGCTAAGGTGAAATCTGAGAAGGTGTTATCTTCCTTTGCATCTGCATCATCCATCATTAGCCATCATGGTAGTATGTTGTGTTGTCAGCACCCTTGACACGGATGTTGATAAAATCTTGATGATTGTGGAAATGCTCAAGTTCTTGAGAGCACGCACAAGCGCTACGTGTTATCATCGGCACTAGCTGGGTTTGCTCTCAGTTCCCTCGGCAATGCTATGACCTACTCAAACAGTGAATTCACTCTCTATTGTTGGGTTCTTCCCCAGTTACCAGAATCATTCCCAACATTTGCATTTTGTTCCCAGCTTGTACCGCCAATGTGCCATTCTACCATGGGTCTCATCCATTTCCGGTGATAAGCAAATTCATCCATTACGTTGTCTTCAACAAGGTAATCCACATCATCCAAGTCCGAGTTTGCCATTCTACCGACCCCGCCAATCGATTGCTTGTGATTGTCTTAGGCTGGTATAAAGAGTTTCAATGATCTTTGAATCAAAGGTAATTCTTTTTGCCACTTAAGGGGATATATCTACGAGTCACCATCCCTAAGATGCCTCGTTGTGGTATCATGGCAATCCAACTCCTCGCTACGTTGACAACCGATCGCCACATTCTTAAGTCTGGAATTGTTGTCTACTTAGCGAACCCTCGTCATTTGTCTTACTCCATTTCTTCGGATCTGTGCTTCGTCTCTCAGCTCAAGAGATGTTGCTATATCTCATCCCATGAGTTGATCCTAAGTTGTTCGGTCTTCTCGAAGATCGATTGTTCTAGAGTTTTCCTTTCCTCTTCTTGTCATGATTAGCTGAAGTTCTCAGAGCAAGACGACAAGACAATGATGGTGTTCAAATCAACGTTCATTTGAAGTGCACCCTGGATCATGAAGATTATACTAGTTTGCGTTTCCCCTTCACCTTACCCTACGCTTGAATCTCGGGACGAGATTTTTGTTAGTGGGGGTGAGCTGTCACAGCCCCAGATCAGCCCTTGTTTGTTTTGCTTTAGCATCCATGCAACATGTTTAAATTTTATGAAATTTGAAATGGGGATTGCTCAAACCCTAGCATTAAAGGAATTCACTAGGTTCACCTAAAATACTTTCAAGTAAGTCCAAATGGCTTTCAAAAATGTTCATGATTTTTGACAAAGGTGAAAAACCTCTACCAAAAATGATGCCAATATTTTTGGGCCATTATGGATTTTTGAATAATCCATATTGTATTTGAATTGGGGCATTTAAATACTATTAATATTTTTAAATGCTCCAACAATTCTGAAAATAGTTAAGGGCCTCTGTAATAATTCATTTAATGGCCACAATTATTTGCAGGATTTATTAAAATGATTTGGGCTATAAACTAAATCAGAAACAAAACTACAGAAATAGAAAAGAGAAACAAAATAGAAAAAAAGGGAGAGAGGCCACCTGGGCCACTTACCTGCTTACCTGCCCGGCCCAGCTCCCCCAGCGGCCCAGCCCACCTGGCCCCCCTTCTCCTGTCTTCTTCCCGTGCCAGCGCACGAAGCAGCTGCGTGCTGGACGCACGTGCGCCGACGCCGGCCACCTCCTGCTTCGCCGTGGCAGCCTCCCCGACCCCCTCGCGACGCCACGGAGACGGCCTCGACCCCCCTCGACCGCCTCTCTCTCTCTGGACCCCCTCCTCCTCCTCTGTTCTCCCTCCCTCTCGTCACCGAACGCACCTAAGAGCGCCGCTCGCCGTAGCCATGGCCACCGGGCCTCCCTCGCTCCCCCGACTAGCCCAGAGGCTCCGCCTCGACCCC
>NC_041383.1:657560843-657579847 GCF_002162155.2 Triticum dicoccoides | reverse complement strand
CACCTGAGAGCGCCGCTCGCCGTAGCCATGGCCACCGGGCCTCCCTCGCTCCCCCGACTAGCCCAGAGGCTCCGCCTCGACCCCCTCTTCCTCTCCACCAAGCCACGAGGCCCCGGACGCCCTGCATCGCCGCCCACGTCGCCGTTCCCCTCCTCGGCCACCGGAGGTCGTCGCCGTCGATTCGCTGCACTCCGGCCGCCCCCGAGCCCACTAACCCTCCCTACAGCTCCGCGGTGAGCCTCCGTGGAGAACCCCTCTCTCTCCCCTCGCGTTTGCGAGCTCTAGGCCATAGCTCCGCCACGGCCGAACTCCGGCCGCCGCTGACCTCGTCACCGTCGTCACTACAGCCGCTTGAGCTCGTCTCGGAGCGTGTCACCGCACTCAGGGAGCCACCAGGAGTCTAACGCCTATCCTAACTCGCCCTCCCGTGCACCACAGCGCCAGCCCCGCACTCACCGAACTCCGGCGCCGCCACGAGCTCCGTTCCGACGAGCTCCGTCGACCCCACGACCTCCCACTCGGTCCTCTGGATGCGCGGGAGCAAGGGCCATCCCCTGGTGCCCTCAGCGCACCAAACTGACGCCTCTAGCGCAAGTCCGGCGTGCCCCGCCGTGTTCTGTGGTCACCGGCGACTCATCGCCGGCGTATCTGACGTGGCGTCGTCATTAGCGCTAACGACCCCACTAACTAACCCCCAGAGCCACTGACAGCCGGGCCCCACGGCCTAACTAACCGGCTAACTAAAATAGATTAAGTTTAATCTAATTGCAGTGGCCCCACGCGTCGGCGTTGACCTCGCTGACGTGGCCTTTGACCGGCCCCACATGTCTGTGACTCCAGCCAGCACTGTGTCACCGACGTGTGGCCCCCACACGTCAGGTTTGACCCGAGCCAGCCCAGTTGACTGCTGACGTCACAGTGACGTGGTGCTGACGCCATAATTCATTTTCTGGAATTATTCTAATTCTAAATATTCAGGAAATTCCAGAAAATGCCTAAAACTTCAATAAATCATAGAAAATTAACCGTAACTCCAAATTAAATAATTTATATATGAAAAATTATCAGAAAAATTCAAGGAATCCATTTGTACCATTTACATGCATGTTAGAACAACTTATCACTACTGTTTAGGGCAAATGAAGTGAATGACATTTAAATAACCACATATGGAGTTTGAATTTGAATCTTGGATTCAAACCAACTTCATTTAATTTGGTTTTAGTTGCATTAGCTCAAAACACATTCATTTTGCCATGTCATAGCATGCATCATATTGTGCATTGCATTGATCGTGTTTTTCTGTATTTGCCGGTATCTGTCCCCTCTCGATAGACGTGATACCGATGATGTGATCGTTGACACTGATGAAGACTCAATGTTATCTTCAGAAGTGCCAGGCAAGCAAAACCCCCTTGTTCATTCCGATACAATCCTACTCTCTCGCTCCTGCTCTCTTTTACTGCATTAGGACAACAACGATATACTTGTTACTTGCTGCGGTAGCTGAACCCCTTTATCCTCTGCATGACCTGTCATTGCCACAGTAAATAGATGAAACCCACTAGCATGAGTAGGAGTTGTTTGAGCCCTGTTGTGCCTACTCATTCATGCTTGTTTGTCATGCCTGCTACTGCTTAGAGTTGAGTTAGGTCTGATTCATCGGGGATGAATCAGAGGTGTGTGAACATGTCCTACTGTGTGTGAGCTAGGTGTGTGAACACGATTTGGTAAAGGTAGCGGTGAGAGGCCATGTAGGAGTACATGGTGGGTTGTCTCATTGAAGCCGTCCTCAGGAACTGAGTTCTGTGTTTGTGATCCATGATTCAGCTACTACCATGCATTGGGCCCTGAAATATGACCCCGCTCGACTTCTTATTCACCCTAGTCCTCTATCCAGGAGTTGCAAGTAGTTTCTGGTGTTTGTAGTATGCTGGAGGCCGTGGACAGCGCTGACCGTAGGGGTGGGCTGTGATGCGGTAGGCACGTGGCCGGGTAAACCGGGCACCCGTTTGGTGTCACGGAACCCTGTTCACATCGTTTGGGGCTGTGAGCGAAACTCCGGCCGGATTTCCTCATGGATGGAACCCGAATAGGCGATAAACCTGGACTAGAGACTTAGGTGTTTAGGTAGGTCGTGGTCTACACCCACGTCGGCTTTCGCTTGAAGTCTGCCGAGCACATGTCGTGTGCAGACGCTAAGTGGTGGAAACATGTATGAAGAAGTACACCCCTGCAGGGTTAACATCATCTAATCGAATAGCCGTGTCCGCGGGAAAGGACGTCTGGGTTGCTTATATCAGTTCATAGACAAGTGAAAGTGGATACTCTAAAATACGCAAGATAAGCGTGAGTGCTATGGATGGCGTTCTCGTAGGGAGACGGGAGCGGATCCATAGTGGTGTATTGATATGGTGAATATGTGGACTCGTGTGCGCCACCTCAAAAGAGTTACTTGCAGTCGTAGTTTAGGATAGCCACCGAGTCAAAGCTGGCTTGCTGCAGTTAAACCCCACCATCCCCTTGTTGAAAATGATGCATATGTAGTTAGTTCTGATGTAAGTCTTGCTAGGTACATTTGTACTCACGTTTGCCTATTTTATGTTTTTGCAGAGAGACTTCAGTCTCACTAGTAGTTCCACGTGGACTTCGACGTTTAGCTTGTTACCTCAGCTACGATCTTGTGCCCCGGCAGGATCTGGTAGATAGTCAGGCTTCTCAGCCTTTTTCAGTTATAGATGTCTGTACCCAGACATGATAGCTTCCGCTTGTGCTTTGACTTGTATGCTCTGATTGTTGGGTCATGAGACCCATGTTTGTAATATCTCGCTCCTCGGAGCCTATTGAATAAAATACTTGAGTCATAGAGTCATGTTGTGATGCCATGTTGTATTTGCACATATCAAGCATATTGTGTGTATGTTATTGAAATGCTTGGTATGTGTGGGATCTGACCATCTAGTTGTTTATCTTTAGTAGCCTCTCTTACGGGGAAATGTCTCCTAGTGTTTCCACCGAGCCATGGTAGCTTGCTACTGCTCCGGAACACTTAGGCTGACCGGCATGTGTCCTTCTTCGTTCCTGTGTCTGTCCCTTCGGGGAAATGTCACGCGATGAATACCGGAGTCCTGTTAGCCCGCTACAGCCCGGTTCACCGGAGTCCTGCTAGCCCAGTGCTACAGCCTGGATTCACTCGCTGATGACCGACACGTTCGATGCTGGGTCTTGGATGCCTGTCCCTGTAAGTCTGTGCCACTTTGGGTTTACGACTAGCCATGTCAGCCCGGGCTCCTTATCATATGGATGCTAGCGACACTGTCATATACGTGTGCCAAAAGGCGCAAATGGTCCCGGGCAAAGGTAAGGCGACACCCGTGGGAATACCGTGCGTGAGGCCGCAAAGTGATATGAGGTGTTACATGCTAGATCGATGTGGCATTGAGTCGGGGTCCTGACAGGATGAACCCGGAGTACGACGAAGACTCAGCGGAGGTGATCGACTCCAGCGCCGAGGAGGAGGATGAGTCGGAGGGCGGAGGCAAGGAGGAGGTGCCAGAAGACGAAGCAGGCGGCCAGCCTCAGCCCGATCGTGCCTCCAGCAACGAGTCGCGCGGAGACAAGGCGACTACTGCTGGAGGTGACCAAGCTGAGACCGCCCAGCCGACTGCCCCGGCATCCGACACCGCCGTCACCTCCGACCCTCCGGCCCCGGAGACCGCCTCCTAGACTGCTTTTTCCGCTTCTTTTTATCTGTCTTCAGTAATCTTTTGAAAGACTTGTTAAGTTTGAACAATTCCACCCACGGGGTGTATCCTGAATTCTATTTGAAGATTCGGCCAAGGGCCTATGTAAATATTTATCTAATTTCCGCCTTTCCTTGCTTATTGCTCCTTAGACTTTTTCCTTTGCCGCCTTCCTTTAGTTGCCGCCTTGCCGGCTGGACAGCCGCTCTGCGGACTGTCGCTAGGTCAAGTGCTTGGCTACTTCAGGGAGGCAAGTACTTAGCCGTTTAGAGTTTCTCTAGCAAGTCGGCTAGAAAGTGACAAGCCGACTATTCGAGAGTCGGCTGTCTTTGATAAAAGCTAAGACGGCGAGCCGACTGCTCATGAGTCGGCTCTGTGGGGGGAGGCTGGTAGCCGGCTTGAGCTATGCATAAGCTTTTAGGTCCTTAGCCATTTTTCGTGTGTGCGCTCGTTCTTGCTTGTTCTCTGCCTACCAGCAGTCACTCTGCGAGCTGCGGCTTTCGACAGGAGACGGCTTGAGTGCAACACATTACTTGTCCGACTGCAGGAAGCATTTCATAGCGCAAGACGGCAAGTCCCCGGGCCGACTAGTCGGACCCGATGCCAGACAGTATGATAAAAAACAGTGGCATGCTCGGCAGCGTAATTCTTATCATATAGATAACAAAAAAGGCAGTCCCCGAGCTCGTCTCGGGGGGCCTAAGGTCTTAGTACTTTAATACAAAGGGGGTAGTGCGATACATACTGCATCAACTGTAAAATCTTCGAAGAAGATTCGCGTTCCACGGGTGCTCTGTTTCTTTGCCGGAGTCGTCCCTCTTGCGCGCTTGAGGCTTCTGAGCATCAATCAGATAGTAGGCGTCATTCCCTAGCACCTTGCTGATGATGAAGGGACCTTCCCAAGGTGCCGACAACTTGTGCTGGCCGGCCGTTCTCTGAATCAACCGGAGCACAAGGTCGCTGAGGGAGTCCTGGACTAGGGGGTATCCGGACAGCCGGACTATCATTATCCGCCGGACTCCAAGACTACGAAGATACAAGATTGAAGACTCCGGCTCGTGTCCGGATGGTACTTTCCTTGGCGTGGAAGGCAAGCTTGGCGATACGGATATGTAGATCTCCTACCATTGTAACCGACTCTGTGTAACCCTAGCCCCCTCCGGTGTCTATATAAACCGGAGGGCTTTAGTCCGTAGGACAACATACATTACAACAATCATACCATAGGCTAGCTTCTAGGGTTTAGCCTCCTTGATCTCGTGGTAGATCTACTCTTGTACTACCCATATCATCAATATTAATCAAGCAGGACGTAGGGTTTTACCTCCATCGAGAGGGCCCGAACCTGGGTAAAAACATCGTGTCCCTCGTCTCCTGTTACCATCCGCCAAGACGCACAGTTCGGGACCCCCTACCCGAGATCCGCCGGTTTTGACACCGACATTGGTGCTTTCATTGAGAGTTCCTCTGTATCGTCACCGATTGGCTTGATGGCATCTTCAACCTGCAACGCTGTCCAAGGTGAGACTTTTCTCCCCGGACAGATCTTCGTATTCGGTGGCTTCGCCCTGCGGGCCAATTCACTTGGCCATCTGGAGCAGATCGAAAGCTACGCCCCTGGCCGTCAGGTCAGATTTGGAAGCTTAAACTTCACGGCCGATGTCCGTGGAGACTTGATCTTCGACGGACTCGAGCCACAACCGAGCGCGCCGTACTGTGACGACGGGCATGATTTAGCTCTGCCACCGAACAGTGCCTTGGTGGCCGCACACGGGTCCGCTCCGGCCATTGGCCCGGAGTCGATCGCCCAGATCGAGGGCCGGTGGATAGACGCCGCCCTGGGGGCTTTAACATCCACGGCGATGGAGCCGAACACTAATCTTGTCCCCTGCGAAACTCGTGATTCCGAGGCGCTGGACTCCTCCCCGGACTCCGAACCTCCCGCGCCCCTACCAATCGGTCCGGATTGGGCGCCGATTATGGAATTCACCGCCGCGGACATCTTCCAATGCTCGCCTTTTGGCGATATCTTGAATTCACTAAAGCATCTCTCGTTATTAGGAGAGTCCTGGCCGGATTATGGCCAGGATGGTGGGGATACGGACGATGAAGAAATTCAGAGCCCACCCACCACCCACTTTGTAGCCACTGTCGACGATCTAACCGACATGCTAGACTACGACTCCGAAGACTTCGACGCTATGGACGACGATGCTGGAGACGAACAGGAACCAGCGCCCACAGGGCACTGGAAGGCCACCTCGTCATATGACGTATACATGGTGGATACCCCAAAAGATGGGGACGGCGAAGAAACAGCGGAGGCAGATCCCTTAAAGAAACAGCCCAAGCGCCGGCGTCAGCGGCGCCGCTCTAAATCTCGCCACAGCAAGAATGGAGATTCTAGCACAGGAGATAATAATACTCCAGAGAGTGCCGAAGACAATCCCCTCCAGCAAGACTCAGCGCAGGAGGATGCAGAAGCAAGCCCTCATGAGCGGGCGGCAGATGAAGAGGTTGAGGATCATAATTATATGCCTCCCTCCGAAGACGAAGCAAGCCTCAACGATGACGAATTCGTCGTACCCGAGGATCCCGTCGAACAAGAGCGCTTCAAGCGCAGGCTTATCGCCACAGCAAACAGCCTAAAGAAAAAGCAGCAACAGCTTCAAGCTGATCAGGACCTGCTGGCCAATCAATGGACCGAGGTCCTCGCGGCCGAAGAGTATAAACTCGAACGTCCCTCCAAAAGTTACCCAAAACGCAAGCTGCTCCCCCGATTAGAGGAGGAAGCATACGTACCTCCATCACCAGCGCACGATATGGCTGACCGACCACCCCGTGGTCGTGACAGAGAGGCATCCAGGCCCCCAGCCAAGACCATACCCCGGCATCGTTCCAAAAGTACGAAGCCAAGAGGGAACGCGCCGGACTTGCGAGACATATTGGAGGACAAAGCAAGGCAATCCAGATCCATCTATGGATCACGTGGGCGCCCTACGACCCACGACGAATACCGTCGTGCCGGATACAATAACCCCGACCGGGCCGAACACAGCAGACAGCGCTCTCTCGAGCTGCGTCGCGATATCGCTCAATACAGGGGCGCCGCACACCCGTTATGCTTCACTGACGAAGTAATGGATCATCAGATCCCCGAAGGGTTTAAACCCGTAAACATCGAATCTTACGATGGCACAACAGACCCCGCGGTGTGGATCGAAGACTATTTTCTCCACATCCATATGGCCCGCGGCGACGATCTCCACGCTATAAAGTACCTCCCACTCAAGCTTAAAGGACCAGCTCGGCATTGGCTTAACAGCTTGCCCGCAGAGTCAATTGGGTGTTGGGAGGACCTGGAGGCCGCATTCCTTGATAACTTCCAAGGCACATATGTGCGACCACCAGACGCCGATGACCTAAGCCACATCATTCAGCAGCCAGACGAATCGGCCAGACAATTTTGGACACGGTTCTTGACGAAGAAAAATCAAATCGTCGATTGTCCGGACGCAGAGGCCCTTGCAGCCTTCAAACATAACATCCGGGACGAATGGCTAGCCCGGCACCTGGGGCAGGAAAAGACAAAATCCATGGCAGCCCTCACATCATTAATGACCCACTTTTGTGCGGGAGAGGACAGCTGGCTAGCCCGCAGCAACAATCTCCGTAAAAATTCTGGCAGTCCGGATACTAAGGACAACAACGGCAGGTCACGTCGAAACAAAAACAAGCGCCGAATTAACGGCGACGATAAGGAGGATACGGCGGTCAATGCCGGATTCCGAGGCTCTAAACCCGGTCAACGGAAGAAGCCATTTAAAAGAACCACTCCGGGTCCGTCCAATCTGGACTGAATACTCGACCGCTTATGCCAGATACATGGCACCTCTGAAAAGCCAGCTAACCACGCCAATAGAGATTGCTGGGTGTTCAAGCAGGCCGGCAAGTTAATTGCCGAAAACAATGACAAGGGGCTAAACAGCGACGACGAGGAAGAGACCCGGCCGCCGAACAACAGAGGACAGAAGGGTTTTCCCCCACAAGTACGGATGGTGAATATGATATACGCGACCCACATACCCAAGAGGGAGAGGAAATGCGCACTAAGGGACGTCTATGCAATGGAGCCAGTCGCCCCAAAGTTCAACCCATGGTCCTCTTGTCCGATCACTTTCGATCGAAGAGACCATCCGACCAGCATACGCCATGGCGGATTCGCCGCATTGGTCTTAGACCCAATCGTCGATGGGTTCCACCTCACGAGAGTCCTGATGGACGGCGGCAGTAGCCTGAACCTGCTTTATCAGGATACAGTGCGCAAAATGGGCATAGACCCATCAAGGATTAAACCTACAAAGACAACCTTTAAAGGTGTCATACCAGGAGTGGAAGCCAACTGCACAGGCTCAGTCACACTGGAAGTGGTCTTCGGATCCCCGGATAATTTCCGGAGCGAAGAGTTAATCTTCGACATAGTCCCGTTTCGCAGCGGCTATCACGCTCTGCTCGGGCGAATCGCATTTGCCAAATTCAACGCGGTGCCGCACTATGCATACCTAAAGCTCAAGATGCCAGGCCCTCGTGGAGTCATCACGGTCAATGGAAATACGGAACGCTCCCTCCAAACGGAGGAACATACAGCGGCTCTCGCGGCAGAAGTACAGAGCAGCCTTCTAAGGCAATTCTCGAGTCCGGCCGTTAAACAGCCGGATACAGCAAAGCGCGCCCGGAGCAATGTCAACCAAGACCACCTGGCGCGATCAGAGCACGCGTAGCAATGCGGCCCCAACCCTCGCCCGCGTATGATCACAAGAATAACACTCCGTGTACATCATTACGCTTTGGAGATACCATGGGCACAGGGGAGGGGGCACGATCACAACGGACCCAGAGTGCGGTTCGACCACACCAGGGGCTCGCAAATGTGCCCCTCTTTTTTTATTATTATTTTTCTTCTTTTTTGTACACAGGACTCTGTTAACCAGAAGCCCTGTCTGGCGGTGAACCTGCCGAACTCATGATGCAACAGTCAGGGACTAAAGAAGGCCGCGTCGAACACTCAGGTGGTCTCAATTACGAGCATTAAATTCGATTATATACACCAAATCGGCAGCTCACCCCTGCAGGGGGACATGTTTATTTAGTCCAAATCCCTTGCTTACCGCACTATTTGTATCAGTCCGCTCTACTAGCAGACTTTTCTTTCATTAATAATGCATTACCTTTATGATCGCAATTGCATTACATTATATATATATATGCTCATTATATGACATCTGGCACCCGTATATTTTGGTACGGCATAATACACCGGGGGCTTATGTTCCCCACTCTATGGTGTGATAAAGTCCGAACACTTTCACAAGTGCGGCACCCCGAACTTATAGCATTATATGAATCGGCTCCGAATCATGTCTTGGGTCAATAGTTGGGTTTGCCCGGCTCCCACGTTTTGGTGCCTTACGTTCCGTTCTGTCGGCTAAGGTGGCACTGGGAGAACCACTGCGATTGCGCCCCGGTTGAGCCGGGTTAACGCCTCAGTGGAGAAAGCTAAAACTGACTGGCATGATAAGGCGAGAGACTGGTCGCTGTTCGAGAGGTTTTTTCGGGTCCTTAAAGACTCACGCCGCTTCGAGCGAAGTTCCGGATAATGTCCGATGAAGGCGTGGATAGCGCCCCGGATTCGGTCTTCCGAATACCAGGGGCTTCGCCGAAATTTAAAATTATAGAATTCTATGGCTAAGTGAGAGTGTTCAAGCATTATAAGTCCGGTTGCCTTGTTCGTCGTGTTGAGCGCCTCCCTAGATGGACCCAAAAATGGGAACAAGAGTGCTCAAGTTTATCCCGAACACCCCAGCACTTGTGGCTTGGGGGCTGAAGCCAACGACTTGCCATCTCTCAGATTTCACAAACGGCCGCACAGAAGGTAATATTTTAAATTAAACAAGCGTTGCTCATGGCGCATATGAACGAAGTTTTCAGCGCACAGAATAAATAAACAGCGAGTTCACTCAAAGATTACATTTCGGGAGCACTCATCTACAATATTGCAGGCTCCCTTCAGGACAATTTTATAATACTTCTTCGGCGTGCGATACTCCTTGCCCGGTGGCGGTGGGTCCGTGAGAAGCTTCTCCGCATCCAATTTGCCCCATTGCACCTTTATGCGGGCAAGGGCCCGACGAGCACCTTCGATACAGGCGGAGCGCTTGACTACATCCAGCCTGGGGCATGCATCCACCAGCCGCCGCACGAGGCCAAAGTAGCTACCAGGCATGGCCTGTCCAGGCCACAGCCGGACTATGAGGCCCTTCATGGCCTCCTCAGCTACCTTGTGGAGTTCGACCAGCTGCTTCAGCTGGTCGCTTGGGGGCACCGGATGGCCGGCCTCAGTATACTGAGACCAGAAACCTTCTCCGTCGAGCTCCCCTCCTCGCCACGATAGAATGCGGCGGCATCAGACGCACTACGCGGCAGATCTGCAAACGCCCCTGGAGAGCTCCGAATGCGGGTAAGTGTCAGGTAGTTCACATTAACATGCCTGCTTTGCATGAAAAACGCCTTACCCGCCGCTATCTTCTTTATGTCCTCAACCTCCTGAAGGGCCTTACGGGCCTCGGCCTTGGCGGACTTGGCACTTTCGAGAGCCGAGGCAAGCTCGGACTCTCGAGTCTTGGAGTCACGCTCCAAACTCTCATGTTTTTCCATGAGAACCTGGAGCTCTTGCCGTACTTCCGCCACACGTGCCTCTTGCTTTTCTCGCTCAGCCCGTTCCGCGGCCGCATTGCGTTCGGCCGCGGACACAGCATCCTTCAGGGCTGCCACCTCGTTAGTGGCCCCTGCAATACACATATTATCCTTGTTAATTTTATTTGCAACCAAAATCCTTTTCAGTAAGGTACTTATCCAAAGAGGTGTTACTCACCTTCTTTTTTCTCGAGCTGCTTCTTTGCATGGCCGAGCTCTTGCTCGGACCGCTCGAGTTCCTTCTTCAGCACGTCAACCTCCGCTGTTAGTGCGGCAGAGGTCAGCAGTGCAGCCTGCAAACCCATATTGACATATTTTAGGCAACCCTGCGTATATCTTGTTATAGATCCTTAGTCCGGCTTTTCTTTCCGAACACCAAACTAAGCATCAGGGGCTACTGTCTATGCGGTATTACATTACATAATTTTAACTTCTTACCTCAAAGCCTGTTAAAAGGCTGCTGCAGGCTTCGATCAGCCCGCTCTTAGCGAGCTGAACCTTCTCAATCACCGCACTCATGACAGTGCGGTGTTCTTCCTCGATGGAAGCGCCTTTAAGCGCCTCCAGCAGGTTATCCGGCGCCTCCGGTTGGACAGAGGCTGCCGGCGTCACGGTCCTGCCCTTCTTTTGAAGGGGCCGCTTGCCGGACTCTGGGACCACTGCGGGTTCCGGTGTAGAGTCCGGCACGAAGTCCGGGAGGCTGCCTGATGGCGCCTCCGGAGCCTCCTCCTGATGGGTCCCTCTATGGGATCCCACCTCGACGTTCTTGTCGGCGCATGGGGTGGAGGCAGTCGGGATGGAATTCACATCCGACAAGGCCAATGACCCGCTCGATGAGTCGGGGAGATCATCATTGGCCGGACTACGGGCAGAATGCGGCGTTAGAAGGATACTACGTGACATAAAAGAAATTACACATCAAGGATCCGGATACTTACGATCTTGCCGGACGCCTGGCCCTTGGAGGCCACTCATCCTCACCAACGCTGATGTTGGCGAAACTGTCCGGGGGGATAGTTCTCCCCCTCTTGGACCCTTCGGCCTCCCCGATGGGGGAAGCCTTCCTTTTCTTCTCTCCCTCCTCCGGGAGAGAGTACTCCTCCTCGTCTTCGTGGGAGGAGTCCTTGTCGTCGCCAGACGCCTGATTGCGGGAACTCTTTCGAGTCCCCGCGGCCACCTTCTTGGCCTTCTTCTCCGGCACCACGTGCGGTGCCGGAACCAGCAGCCCTGTTAAACGGGCGTCCGCTGGGTCTTCTGGCATGGGAGCCGGGCTAATGAGCAGCTTGGCCTTCTCCATCCATTCCTGTCAAAGGAAGAGGCAGAATGAAACCTCGCTAGAGTCAATCTAATTATCACAAGTGTCCCGTAATGGGGTTGAATCACTTACCTCGTCAGTTGGATGCTGCGAGCTGAATCCGCGGTCTTCGGTCGCGGACACGGGGGCTTCGGCGCCCTTGAACAGCACCCTCCAGGCGCCTTCGTATGTTGTATTGAAGAGCCCGCTTAGCGCCTGGTGCTGTTCTGGATTGAACTCCCACAAATTAAATGCCCGTTCTTGGCATGGGAGGATCCGCCGGATGAGCATGACTTGGACCACGTCGACGATCCTGAGCCTATTGCTCACCATCTTCTTGATACATGCTCGGAGTCCCGTCACCTCCACCGGATTCCCCCACTGCAAGCCCTTCTCTTTCCAGGAGGTGAGCTGCGTGGGGATGCCAGATCTAAACTCGAGGGCCGCCGCCCATGTGGATTTGCGCGGCTCGGTGATGTAAAACCACCCCGATTGCCACCCCTTGACGGAGTCCACGAAGGTCCCTTCTAGCCAAGGGACGTTGGGCAATTTGCCCAACATGGCGCCTCCGCATTCCTCTTGCGTACCCTTCACAACCTTCGGCTTGACGTTGAAGGTCTTGAGCCACAGGCCAAAGTGGGGCCGGATGCAGAGGAAGGCCTCGCACACGACGATAAACGCCGAGATGTTGAGGATAAAGTTCGGCGCCAGATCGTGGAAATCCAGGCCGTAGTAAAACATGAGCCCCCGGACAAATGGATGGAGCGGAAAGCCCAGTCCGCGGAGGAAGTGGGGGAGGAAGACGACCCTCTCATGAGGCCTGGGGGTAGGGATGAGCTGCCCCTCATCGGGCAGCCGATGCGCGATATCGCCGAAAAGGTATCCGGCGCTGCACAGCTTGGTGATGTCCTCCTCCTTGACGGTGGAGGCTAACCATTTACCTCCCGCTCCGGACATATTCAGAGAAGGTCGAGGCGAGATGCGCGAGCTCGGGCGTTGGAGCTTGAGTTCGCGGGGATGGATAAGCAAAGGAGGAAGAAGGCGTAGGTGAGAAGGTGAATCCTTATCCCTTGTATATAGGCGGACAAAACTATGCGTCCCCCACCAGCCTGGTAAAACTCGCTTATCTCCCAAGCGCCACCATCAATGGCGCGGTTGGGTTACCCACGCACGTATTGATGAGAATCCCGGAATAAGGGGAACATGATCTCTGCTTCGACAAGACGTGCCAAGGAAACCGCTTAGCTAAACATGCTGAGGTGGTATAGTAATTCAAACAAAGGCCTGGTGGCGGTGTGATGTCATGCTGCATAATACGTCAGCAGATTGAACTAAGTGTACATTTTATTCTCTCTACGGTGGAATGTGGAATTTATTTTGCAGAGCCGGACACTATCCTGGTGTTCATGATCTTCTCTGGATTATTCAAGGGAGGAACCCGCCTTGCAATGCCGAACATTATGCACGCCGGACTTATCATCATTGAAGACTGGTTCAGGGGCTACTGAGGGAGTCCTGGACTATGGGGTATCCGGACAGCCGGACTATCATTATCCGCCGGACTCCAAGACTACGAAGATACAAGATTGAAGACTCCGGCTCGTGTCCGGATGGTACTTTCCTTGGCGTGGAAGGCAAGCTTGGCGATACGGATATGTAGATCTCCTAGCATTGTAACCGACTCTGTGTAACCCTAGCCCCCTCCAGTGTCTATATAAACCGGAGGGCTTTAGTCCGTAGGACAACATACATTACAACAATCATACCATAGGCTAGCTTCTAGGGTTTAGCCTCCTTGATCTCGTGGTAGATCTACTCTTGTACTACCCATATCATCAATATTAATCAAGCAGGACATAGGGTTTTACCTCCATCGAGAGGGCCCAAACCTGGGTAAAAACATCGTGTCCCTCGTCTCCTGTTACCATCCGCCTAGACGCACAGTTCGGGACCCCCTACCCGAGATCCGCCGGTTTTGACACCGACAGTCGCCCTCTTGGAACAATCTCGGCTTGACCTTGCGGTTGTAATATCGGCACAGACTCTGCTGGTAGATGCTGGACCGACTGAGTGCCAACAGTCGGCCCTCTTCCAGCAGATCAACGCCGTCTTGGCGTGCTTCTTCGGCTTCCTCTTCGGTGTACATGGTGACTCGTGGAGAGTTGAACTCTATAACCGTCGGGATGACAGCTTCGGCACCGTAGACGAGGAAGAAAGGCGTGAAGCCGGTTGACTTGTTTGGAGTCGTGCACAGACTCCAGAGGACGGCTGGCAGTTCCTCGACCCAACAGCCGGCCGAACGCTCGAGTGGTTCGACCAGTCGAGGCTTGATGCCGGACAGGATGAGGCCATTGGCTCGTTCCACCTGGCCGTTTGACTGCGGATGGGCAACGGACGCTAAGTCCAGTCGGATGCCCTGCGTCGCGCAGAAACGAGCCAAGGCGCCCTTGGCAAAGTTTGTGCCATTGTCGGTGATGATGTTGTGCGGTATGTCGTACCACACCGTGATGTCGGCGATGAAGGTTACTGCAGTCGGCCCGTTCAACTTCTTGATGGGCTTTGCTTCCACCCACTTGGTGAACTTGTCCACCGTGACAAGCAGATGAGTTAGGCCGCCTCGGGCCGTCTTGAATGGTCCTACCGTGTCCAGGCCCCAAACTGCGAAGGGCCGGGCAATGGGGATTGTCTTCAGCGCGGAAGCCGGCTGAAGGGGCTTGGAGCGGAACATCTGACACCCCTTGCATTTTTGGACTAGCTCTTTAGCTTCTTCCAGGGCAGTCGGCCAAAAGAAGCCGTGTTGAAAGGCTTTGGCCACGAGTGCCCTTGAAGCCGCATGGTGGCCGCACTCGCCCTGATGGATGTCTCTGAGAATCGCTTGGCCTTGTTCTGATTCTACGCAGCGCTGGTAGACACCAGTGACACTGCGCCTGACTAGCTCTCTGTTGACTATGGTGTATGATGCCGCTCGGCGCTGCACTTGCCGAGCCAGGATCTCATCTGTTGGCAATTCTTTGTTCACTAGAAATTTGAGGATGGGCTGCGCCCATGAAGGTGCTGCAATCTCTTCAACTGCTACCACAACGACTTGGGCAAGGGGTGCTGGGCTGGGAGGCGGCGGGTTGGAGTCTACAGCCGTTTGCTGGATTAACGGAGTCTCTGGGCCGACTGGCGCAATCCTCGGGCCGGGCTCTAAAGTCCCCGGGCCGACTGGCACAGTCCCCGGGCCGGGCTCCGAAGTCCCCGGGCCAGTTGGCGCAGTCCCCGGGCCGGGCTCTGAAGTCCCCGGGCCAGTTTCAACTGTGGTTTTCTTGAGGCTGCCTGCTGGGGCTTTGGAGTCGGATCTGACTACTTCTGGAGGAGCCGGCACGAAGATGGAGTCTAACTCTGGTGAGGGCTTGATAGACGGCTTGAGGAGGCGCTGAAGGGCGACGCCGGAAGGTATCGCTTGGCGAGTGGAGCCGACTCGTGCCAAGGCATCTGCTTGATCATTGTCATTTCTTGGCATGTGAAGGAATTCGCACCCCTCGAAGTATCCGCTGAGTTGCTGCACTAGGAAGCGGTAGCTCGCCATGTTTGCGTCTTTGGCGTCCCAGTCGCCGGATGATTGCTGGACCACCAAGTCGGAGTCGCCATAACACAGGATCCGGCGGATGCCGAGCTCTTTGGCAAGCCGGAGCCCATGAATGAGCGCCTCATATTCGGCGACGTTGTTGGAGGCGGCGAAGTGGATCTGCAGCACATACTTGAGCTTGTCGCCCTTAGAGGAGGTGAGGACGACGCCGGCTCCCAGGCCGGTGTGCATCTTGGAGCCATCGAAATGCATCCGCCAATGGGTGGAGTCAGGCGCTGGCGGTAGGTACTGGGTCTCGGCCCAGTCGACGAGAAAGTCAGCCAGTGCCTGCGACTTGATGGCGGTGCAGGGCTGGTAGTGGATGGTGTAAGGAGCTAGATCTATAGCCCATTTGGCCACTCGACCGGAGGCGTCTCGGCTTCCAATGATCTCGGCTAGCGGGGCGGTGCAAACCACAGTGATTGGATGCTCTTGAAAGTAGGGCTTCAGCTTCTTGGCGGCAAAATGCATGCCGGAGCACATCTTCTGGTAGTGAGGGTAGTTCTGCTTGGAGGTCGACAGTACCTCGCTTAGGTAATATACCGGTCTCTGGACAGGGAGCGCCTTTCCTTCCTCCTTGCGCTCGACTACAATGACTGTGCTGACTACTCGGCTGGTGGCGGCGATGTACAACAGCATGGGCTCTTTGGGAGTCGGAGCCGCCAACACGGGGGGAGTAGTCAACATCTTCTTCAGCTGGAGAAATGCCTCATCTGCCTTGTGGTTCCACTCAAAAAAGGTGGTCTTCTTCATCAATTGATATAAGGGCAGAGCTTTGTCGCCCAGCCGACTGATAAATCGGCTGATGGACGCCAGGCAGCCGGTGAACTTCTGCACATCCAATAGTCGGTTGGGTACCTCCTTCTCTCGATGGCCTTGATCTTCATGGGGTTGCACTCTATGCCGCGTTCGGAGACCAGGAAGCCAAGGAGCTGGCCGGCTGGTACTCCAAAAACGCACTTCTCGGGGTTGAGCTTGATCCTGAATCGGCGCAGATTTTCAAAGGTCTCCTTGAGGTCTTCCAGCAGCGTCCCACGCTTTTCCGTCTTCACCACCACATCATCCACGTAGACGTGGGCGTTCCGGCCGAGTTGCTTGAGGAGGCACTTCTGCATGCAACGCTGAAAGGTGGCGCCGACATTCCTCAAGCCGAACGTCATTGTTAGGTAGCAGAAGGCTCCAAATGGTGTGATGTATGCGGTCTTCAGTCTGTCCGCTGGATGCAGCTTGATCTGGTGGTATCCTGAGTATGCGTCTAGGAAACTCAGCAGCTCGCATCCGGCTGTGGAGTCTATCACCTGATCGATTCTTGGCAGAGCGAACGGGTCCTTTGGGCAGGCTTTGTTGAGGCTTGTGTAGTCGATGCACATCCGCCATTGCTTGTTCTTCTTCAGTACCAAAACCGGGTTCACCAGCCACTCTGGAAAAAACACTTCCATGATGAAACCGGCTGCCAGGAGCCGGGCTATCTCTTCCCCAACTACTCTTCTCTTCTCTTCTGACAGGCGGCGCAAGGGCTGCCTGACGGGCTTCATATCTGGCCTGACGTGTAGCTTGTGCTCGGCGAATTCTATCGGTACACCCGGCATGTCCTTGGGGGACCATGCAAAGATGTCCCGATTCTCACAGAGGAAATCGACGAGCTCGCCTTCCTATTTGCTGTCAAGGCCCGTGCCCATGACAGCGTACCTCTCTAGGTGCTCCGGGTCCAAGGGTATCTTCTTGGTCTCTTTGGCCGGCTTGAACGATCCTTCCGCCTCCGACTCCTTGGGGTCAGGCGACATCTCTGGCTGCTTTCCGGCCATCGCCACGACTCGGTCAAGGAGCTGCTTCTCGGCCGCGATCACCAGGGACTCGGCCAATCGATTGCTCTCGGCCGCGCAGGCGGACGACTTCTTGTAGTCGCCGGCTACGGTCAGAATCCCCTTGGAACTCGGCATCTTCATTTTGAGGTAGGCGTAGTGGGGAACCGCCATGAACTTGGCCAAGGCAGGTCGGCCAAGCAGAGCATGGTACGGGCTCTCCAAGTCCACCACCTCGAACCAGACCGGCTCTCGGCGGAAGTGATCTTTGTCTCCGAAGAGGACATCTATCAGGATCTTGCCGATCGGTGAACAGGAGAGGCCGGGTACAATTCCATGGAACACGGTGCGGCTGCTCTGCAGCTGTCTTCGCTTGATTCCTAGCTTCTCCATGGTGTCCTCGTACAGGATGTTTATGCTGCTGCCTCCATCTATTAGGACCCGCGAAAAACAGGCGGCCCGCCTATCAGTGGCTAAGGTCGCACCTAGGACCAGGGCATAAGAGCCCGGACTCGGCATCACCTCTGGATGGTCCGCCCGACTCCAGCTGATAGGCCTTTCGGACCAATGCATGAACTCTGGGGCATCTGTTGCTACTGCATTTACTTCTTGCCGCTGTTGGTGCCTGCTGCGCCGGTCATCTGCCACACTGGTGAACACTACGTAGGCTCCATGCTCTTCTGGGAACTCGTCTTGTACTGCGCCGACTGGCCGAGCCGCCGGCTGCTGGGGCGGCGGCGGAGGCGGCGGCCCAGCAGGCGGCGGAGGAGTGAGGCCGTCTCCCTTGGCGATCCTGGTGAGCCAGTGGCACTAAGTGGTGGTGTGGTTTGACGGCTTCGCGCCGCTGTGGAACTTGCAAGGACCATCCAAGGTCTACTCATAGGAAAAAGTCGGCAACCAATTGGACTTGCCGCCCTTCTGCCGCTTGACCAGAGGCTGCCCCTCCGGCTGCTGATCTTCTACTGCTGCGACCTGCCGACTGTTGGAAGTCGGCTGCTGGGCCTTGCGCTTGTTGTCGTTCTGTTGCTGTCGCTAACTGGTGTCTCCGGCCGGAGTTCTGGGAGCCTGGGGAGTCACTTTGCCAGCCGCGTTGACTTGAATCTCCGTCTTCATGGAAGAGTCGGCCGTGGCGTACTTGTCTGCTATGACTAGCAGTTCGTCGAGGGTCTCTGGTTCGTCGCAGAGGAGTTTGTGCTTGAGGAGGGTGCCCTCTCGGCATCCGGCAGTGAAGTACTCGATAGCCTGCACCTCGTGCACGCCCTCGCAGGAGTTTCGAAGCTCGCCCCAGCGCGTGAGGTAGTCGCGTGTTGATTCTTCAGGGCCTTGCACGCACAAGGAGAGCTGGCGCGGCTTGGGAGGTCGCTTGTACGTGCTTGTGAAGTTGCGGATGAAGGCTTCGGTGAAGTCGACCCAGCTATTGATGCTGCGGGGCTTCAGGCTGTTCAGCCATGTCCGGGCCGTGCCCTGGAGCATGAGAGGAACGTACTTCACGGCAACTGGCTTGTTGTCGTTTGCTATGCTGACGGCTGTGGAGTAGTCTATCAGCCAGTCTTCTGGCTTCACGGAGCCGGTGTACTTGGGTGTGTCTCGGGGGAGGGTGAATCCTTTGGGGAAGGGCTCGTCTCTGATGCGGGGCCCGAAACAAGGCGGACCCAGCTCATCTTCTTCTTCCAGCGCCAGGGATCGGTGGAGTCGGTCGATCCGATGGCGGGCGTCATTCTCTCCGACTCCCTCTCGGCGGCCAAGGCGACCTCCGAGAGTCGGATGCTCAACAGGCGGCGGGGAAACTCGCCGTTCTCTTC
>NC_041383.1:657394327-657560499 GCF_002162155.2 Triticum dicoccoides | reverse complement strand
CGGCCGTCTTGGTCGCGCTCGATGGTGATATGAGTCCGACTGTGACTGGCAGCCGACTCCTTCTCTTTCCTTCCGCGGACTCCGCCAGTCGGCGTCCGGGAGGTCGCGCCTTGATCTCGGCGGGGAGGCAAGTCGTCGTTCGGCTGCTGCAGCGCATCCGCGCGGCCGCCGGTCGCGTTTTGCGCAACAACCGCGTCAAGGAGCTGCTGGACTCGCTCCGTCATCACACGGCGCTCTTCGCCCTCGAAGTTCTTTAGCTCGTCAGTCGCCGCTTGGGCGGCGCGGATATTCTCTGCTGGGGTGGCGTACACGGGGCGTTTTGCCCCGAGCAAGTCGGCGATGGCTGCGCCGCGCTGCCGGACTGCACCTAGACGGCTCGGCCCAGTTGGAGCCGGCGAGCCGCCTACGGCGCGATCCATCTCGCGCTGGTATGCCTCTGACAAGCGCCTCATGCTAGCCAGCTTCCTGGCGCTTTTGATGATCTGAAGGCGGCGCGTCTCCAGCGTCTCGGCGTCGGCGTCCTCCGGAATGTGCGCGGCTAGGTCTTCCAGGGCCGCAGCTAGCGGGTCCTGGGCTTCTTCGCCGGAGTGCTCGCCGTGGCTGATGACGAGCACCTCCGTGACGGCGCTTCCGCCGCTCTCCTCGTATGGAAGCGGCTCGTTGTAGACCACCACGTTGGTGGGGAAGATGTCAAGCGACACGGCGTCAGAGTCGACCAGCATCGGGTCGGAGGAGCCTACGGACTCCAAGTCTACGGCAGGCTCGCCGGCGACGTGGAGTTGGTCGAGGAGGCCCGCGAGAAGGTTCTCGGGGCCACCCGTGCCTGCGTCGGCTGCAGGCTCGTCGGAGAGGCGCACCTCGCCGATAAGTTCGGCGAGGCCGCTCGCGGCGCAGGCGGCCTCAGCGCCGCGCATCGTGTTGATGCAGACTCCGTCAGGTGAGCCTGCCTGGCTGCGCTCGCCTGGGAGGAAAAGGGTTCCCGTCCAGAACAGATCTCCGGACGATGGTGCACCTCGCCCCACGGTGGGCGCCAAATGTCGGGGGTTGGGTGCACATATGCCAAAGGATGGCTTATCATGGTGGGGGCGAGTAGAACGTCGCTGGTGCCTGGAAACGAGATAAGGCGTAGACATGCACGCCGGCGAATCTTACCCAGCTTCGGGGCTCTCCGAGGAGATAACACCCCTACTGCTGCTCTGCAGGGTCTCCGCTTGGTCACTATAGCAAGGTGACTACAATGGTGCTCCTAGAGCTGTATCGGGAGGCAGGAGAGAGCGAGGCTAGTTCTCTCCTCCTTGGGCTATGTGTCTATCTCTATCAAGGTCCGAACCCTTTGCATGGGTGCCCCGAGGGGTTTATATAGGCCTACCCCCCGGGGGTACAATGGTAATCCGACTGGGCGTGGGTCCCAGCCGTCTGTCTCTCATGTTGCCGCCCTTCCCGCCGGCTTCTGGGGCCCGCCGACTGGTGGGTCCCGCAGACAGGCCGGACACTGTGCGGCGCTCCTGATGACGTAGGCTTGGTCATTGGGTCGTGGCAACAGTACTGCTGTCTATCAGGCGATCACTGTCGCCACTCCCCATCCAATCTGGTTTATGGCTTGTGGGGCCCTGGAGGGGAGATGGCTGACTCCGGGGAGGCCGACTCCCACAGGGCCGTCTTCGAGCGCTCTGGCCACCTTCGATTCACCCATTGATAGGCGGCCCCACGATCTTCGGACCATACAGGCCGGCGTCATGGGCATAGTGCGTCACGCACTGTGGCTGAGGTCAGGGCAGGCATGGCAACAGTGTCGCGCCTCGCTGGAGATCTCCCAGCAATACGGCTCACTGTAGCCATGCCGACCCCTCATAGGCAGGGAGGGACGGCCCCGTCGTGGCCGTACCCCGCATCGGTCTTCGTGAAGTGTCATGGGCCGACTCCCACAGTCGGCACTCCTGGAGGTCGCTAGCCTGGAGCCGGCTTGCTTTGAAGTCGTCATCTGGGACTTGGCTCCTCCGGAGATCGCCAGTTGAGACTCGGCTTCTTGGGAGATCGCCAGCTGGGACTCGGCCTCTCTGGAGGTCGCCAGTTGGGACTCGGCTGGAGGGGCGTGGCCTGCCCCGGTGTCTTGAAAGATCCTGGGTCCCGGGTCAGCCTACCCGTGGCCCATTACTCCGACAGCGTCTTAGGCTGATGGTAATAGGAAGCAAGGGACACAATGTTTACCCAGGTTCGGGCCCTCTCGATGGAGGTAAAACTCTACTTCCTGCTTGATTAATATTGATGATATGATTAGTACAAGAGTAGATCTACCACGAGATCGTAGAGGCTAAACCCTAAGAGCTAGCCTATGATGATTATGATTGTAATTGTGATCGGCCTTCTAAGGACCAACCTCTCCGGTTTATATAGACACCGGAGAGGCTAGGGTTTACATGGAGTCAGTTACAAGGAAGGAAATATAATATCCGAATCGCCAAGCTTGTCTTCCATGCAAAGGAGAGTTCCATCCGGACACGGGACGGAGTCTTGAGTCTTGTATCTTCACGCTCCAATAGTCCGGACAATGTATATAGTCCGGCTGTCCGGATACCCCCTAATCCAGGACTCCCTCAGTAGCCCCTGAACCAGGCTTCAATGACCATGAGTCCGGCGCGCAGCCTTGTCTTCGGCATTGCAAGGCGGGTTCCATCTCCGAATACTCCAAAGTATTTATCGAACACTTAAACCGTGGCTGGGTTTGCAAAATGATCTTCACATACCACCGTAGAGAGAATGATATTTCACAAATGCAATCTGCTGACAAGTTTTTTAGATAACATGACATGTCATTATGGTCGGGTCATTACTCGAATCGTTTTCCCACAACCAGCCACAGCGCATATTGCGAGGTGGTTTCCTTGACACGTCTTGTCAAAGCAGAGATCGTGTCCCCTTATCACGGGATTCTCATCAATACGGGTATGCGTAATCCCACCGCGCCATCAATCGTGGCGCTTGGGAAGTAAGCGATTCTCAACGGGTAAGTGGGGAGGCGCACCGGTTTCGTCGCCTTTATAAAGGGATAAGGGTTTCCCATTTTCACCCACGCCTTCTTCCTCTTTTGGTCATCCTTACCTCCTCGAGCTCCAGCGCCCTAGTCCTAGTCCTCTCCGCACAGCTGAATATGTCCGGAGCATGAGGCAAGTAGGTGGCTTCCACCGTAAAGGAGAAGCACATCGCGAACCTTCGGGCGGCCGGATACTTGGCCGCGGACATCGCGCACCGGCTACCGCACAAAGGGCAGGCCATTCCGACCCCGGAACCTCACGAAAGGGTCGTGTTTGTCGCCCACTTCGTCCGTGGACTGGGATTTCCACTTCATCCCTTTGTCCGCGGGCTCATGTTCTACTACAGGCTAGATTTCCATGATCTAGACCCGAATTTCGTCCTCAACATCTCGGCGTTAATCGTCGTATGCGACGCCTTCCTCCACATCAAGCCTCACTTCGGCCTGTGGCTGCAGATCTTCTGCGTGAAGCCAAAGATCGTGAGCGGCCAGCAAGCGGAGTGCGGAGGTGAAGGAAATATGCCCTAGAGGCAATAATGAAGTTATTATTTATTTCCTCATATCATGATAAATGTTTATTATTCATGCTAGAATTGTATTAACCGGAAACATAATACATGTGTGAATACATAGACAAACATATAGTCACTAGTATGCCTCTACTTGACTAGCTCATTAATCAAAGATGGTTATGTTTCCTAACCATAGACATGTGTTGTCATTTGATTAAATGGGATCACATCATTAGGAGAATGATGTGATTGACATGACCCATCCCGTTAGCTTAGCACTTGATCGTTTAGTATTCTGCTATTGCTTTCTTCATGACTTATACATGTTCCTGTAACTATGAGAATTATGCAACTCCCGTTTACCGGAGGAACACTTTGGGTACTACCAAACGTCACAACGTAACTGGGTGATTATAAAGGAGTACTACAGGTGTCTCCGAAGGTACATGTTGAGTTGGCATATTTCAAGATTAGGATTTGTCACTCCGATTGTTGGAGAGGTATCTCTGGGCCCTCTCGGTAATACTCATCACCTAAGCCTTGCAAGCATGTAACTAATGAGTTAGTTATGAGATGACGTATTACGGAACGAGTAAAGAGACTTGCCGGTAATGAGATTGAACTAGGTATTGGATACCGACGATCAAATCTCGGGCAAGTAACATACCGATGACAAAGGGAACAACGTATGTTGTTGTGCGGTTTGACCGATAAAGATCTTCATAGAATATGTAGGAACCAATATGGGCATCCAGGTCCCGCTATTGGTTATTGACCAGAGACGTGTCTCGGTCATGTCTACATTGTTCTCGAACCGTAGGGTCCGCACGCTTAAGGTTTTGATGACAGTTATATTATGAGTTTATGTATTTTGATGTACCGAAGTTCGTTCGGAGTCCCGGATGTGATCACGGACATGATGAGGAGTCTTGAAATGGTCGAGACATAAAGATTGATATATTGGACGGATATATTTGGACACCGGAAAGGTTCCGGAAGAGTTTGGGAATATACCAGAGCTCCGGGAGGTTACCGGAACCCCCCGGTAAGTATATGGGCCTTGTTGGGCCCTATTGGAAGGGAGGGAGAAGGAGCAAGGGAGGGGGCGCCCCCCCCCAAGCCCAATCCGAATTGGGAAGGGGGCCGGCCCCCCCTTTCCTTCTCTCCTTCCCCCTCTTCCTTCCTACTACTACTACTCCTTCCTTCCCCCTCCATCTTGGATTAGGAAAAGGAGGGGAAACCTACTTGGAGTAGGTTTCTCCCCCCTATGGCGCGCCTCCCCCTTGGGCCGGCCACCTCCTCCCTCCCTCCTTTATATACGGGGGTAGGGGGCACCCTAGACACACAAGTTGATCATTGAGATCGTTCCTTAGCCGTGTGCGGTGCCCCCCTCCACGATATTACACCTCGGTCATATTGTAGCGGTGCTTAGGAGAAGCCCTGCGACAGGAGAACATCAAGATCATCACCACTCCGTCGTGCTGACGGAACTCCCCCCGTGCCTCTGCTGGATCGGAGATCGGGGTGCGTCATCGAGCTGTACGTGTGTCAAGAACTCGGAGGTGCCGGAGTAACGGTGCTTGGATCGGTTGGACCGGGAGGATGTACGACTACTTCCTCTATGTTGCGTCAACGCTTCCGCTTCGGTCTACGAGGGTACGTAGACAACACTCTCCCCTCTCGTTGCTATGCATCACCATGATCTTGCGTGTGCGTAGGAAATTTTTTGAAATTACTACGTTCCCCAACAGTGGCATCCGAGCCAAGTTTTTATGCGTTGATGTTATATGCACGAGTAGAACACAAGTGAGTTGTGGACGATATAAGTCATACTGCCTACCAGCATGTCATACTTTGGTTCGGCGGTATTGTTGGATGAAGCGGCCCGGACCAACATTACGCGTACGCTTACGCGAGATTGGTTCTACCGACGTGCTTTGCACACAGGTGGCTGGCGGGTGTCAGTTTCTCCAACTTTAGTTGAACCGAGTGTGGCTACCCCCGGTCCTTGTGAAGGTTAAAACGGAGTCTATTTGACAAACTATCGTTGTGGTTTTGATGCATAGGTAAGAACAGTTCTTGCTAAGCCCGTAGCAGCCACGTAAAATTTCCAACAACAAAGTAGAGGACGTCTAACTTGTTTTTGCAGGGCATGTTGTGATGTGATATGGTCAAGACGTGATGCTATATTTTATTGTATGAGATGATCAGGTTTTGTAACCAAAGTTAGCGGCAACTGGCAGGAGCCATATGGTTGTCGCTTTATTGTATGAAATGCAAACGCCCTGTAATTGCTTTACTTTATCACTAAGCGGTAGCGATAGTCGTAGAAGTAATAGATGGCGTAACAACAACGATGCTACGATGGAGATCAAGGTGTCGCACCGGTGACGATGGTGATCACGACGGTGCTTCGGAGATGGAGATCACAAGCACAAGATGATGATGGCCATATCATATCACTTATATTGATTGCATGTGATGTTTATCCTTTATGCATCTTATCTTGCTTTGATTGACGGTAGCATTTTAAGATGATCTCTCACTAATTATCAAGAAGTGTTCTCCCTGAGTATGCACTGTTGGAAAGTTCTTCGTGCTGAGACACCACGTGATGATCGGGTGTGATAGGCTCTACGTTCAAATACAACGGGTGCAAAACAGTTGCACACGCGGAATACTCAGGTTATACTTGACGAGCCTAGCATATACAGATATGGCCTCGGAACACGGAGACCGAAAGGTCGAACGTGAATCATAGAGTAGATATGATCAACATAGAGATGTTCACCATTGAAACTACTCCATCTCACGTGATGATCGGACATGGTTTAGTTGATTTGGATCACGTGATCACTTAGATGACTAGAGAGATGTCTGTCTAAGTGGGAGTTCTTTAGTAATATGATTAATTGAACTTAAATTTATCATGAACTTAGTACCTGATAGTATTTTGCTTGTCTATGTTTGTTTGTAGATAGATGGCTCGTGCTGTTGTTCCGTTGAATTTTAATGCATTCCTTGAGAAAGCAAAGTTGAAAGATGATGGTAGCAATTACACGGACTGGGTCCGTAACCTGAGGATTATCCTCATTGCTGCACAGAAGAGTTACGTCCTGGAAGCACCGCTGGGTGCCAAGCCTGCTGCTGATGCAACTGACGACGTTAAGAATGTCTGGCAGAGCAAAGCTGATGACTACTCTATAGTTCAGTGTGCCATGCTTTACGGCTTAGAACCGGGTCTTCAACGACGTTTTGAACGTCATGGAGCATATGAGATGTTCCAGGAGTTGAAGTTAATATTTCAAGCAAATGCCCGGATTGAGAGATATGAAGTCTCCAATAAGTTCTACAGCTGCAAGATGGAGGAGAACAGTTCTGTCAGTGAGCATATACTCAAAATGTCTGGGTATAATAATCACTTGATTCAACTGGGAGTTAATCTTCCGGATGATAGCGTCATTGACAGAATTCTCCAATCACTACCACCAAGCTACAAGAGCTTTGTGATGAACTATAATATGCAAGGGATGAACAAGACTATTCCCGAGCTCTTCGCGATGCTGAAAGCCGCGGAGGTAGAAATCAAGAAGGAGCATCAAGTGTTGATGGTCAACAAGACCACTAGTTTCAAGAAGAAGGGCAAAGGGAAGAAGAAGGGGAACTTCAAAAAGAACAGCAAGCAAGTTGCTGCTCAAGAGAAGAAACCCAAGTCTGGACCTAAGCCTGAAACTGAGTGCTTCTACTGCAAGCAGACTGGACACTGGAAGCGGAACTGCCCCAAGTATTTGGCGGATAAGAAAGATGGCAAAGTGAACAAAGGTATATGTGATATACATGTTATTGATGTGTACCTTACTAATGCTCGCAGTAGCACCTGGGTATTTGATATTGGTTCTGTTGCTAATATTTGCAACTCGAAATAGGGACTACGGATTAAGCGAAGATTAGCTAAGGACGAGGTGACGATGCGCGTGGGAAATGGTTCCAAAGTCGATGTGATCGCGGTCGGCACGCTACCTCTACATCTACCATCGGGATTAGTTTTAGACCTGAATAATTGTTATTTGGTGCCTGCGTTGAGCATGAACATTATATCTGGATCTTGTTTGATGCGAGACGGTTATTCATTTAAATCAGAGAATAATGGTTGTTCTATTTATATGAGTAATATCTTTTATGGTCATGCACCCTTGAAGAGTGGTCTATTTTTATTGAATCTCGATAGTAGTGATACACATATTCATAATGTTGAAGCCAAAAGATGCAGAGTTGATAATGATAGTGCAACATATTTGTGGCACTGCCGTTTAGGTCATATCGGTGTAAAACGCATGAAGAAACTCCATACTGATGGACTTCTGGAATCACTTGATTATGAATCACTTGGTACTTGCGAACCGTGCCTCATGGGCAAGATGACTAAAACACCGTTCTCCGGATCTATGGAGAGAGCAACAGATTTGTTGGAAATCATACATACAGATGTATGTGGCCCAATGAATGTTGAGGCTCGTGGCGGATATCGTTATTTTCTCACCTTCACAGATGATTTGAGCAGATATGGGTATATCTACTTAATGAAGCACAAGTCTAAAACATTTGAAAAGTTGAAAGAATTTCAGAGTGAAGTAGAAAATCATCGTAACAAGAAAATAAAGTTTCTACGATCTGATTGTGGAGGAGAATATTTGAGTTACGAGTTTGGTTTACATTTGAAACAATGCGGAATAGTTTCGCAACTCACGCCACCTGGAACACCTCAATGAAATGGTGTGTCCGAATGTCGTAATCGTACTTTACTTGATATGGTACGATCTATGATGTCTCTTACCGATTTACCGCTATCATTTTGGGGTTATGCTTTAGAGACGGCCGCATTCACGTTAAATAGGGCACCATCAAAATCCGTTGAGACGACGCCTTATGAACTGTGGTTTGGCAAGAAACCAAAGTTGTCGTTTCTTAAAGTTTGGGGCTGCGATGCTTATGTGAAGAAACTTCAACCAGATAAGCTCGAACCCAAATCGGAGAAATGTGTCTTCATAGGATACCCAAAGGAGACTATTGGGTACACCTTCTATCACAGATCTGAGGGCAAGATTTTCGTTGCTAAATTCGGATCCTTTCTAGAGAAGGAGTTTCTCTCGAAAGAAGTGAGTGGGAGGAAAGTAGAACTTGATGAGATAATTGTATCTACTCCCTTATTGGAAGGTAGTTCATCACAAGAACCGGTTCCTGTGACAACTACACCAATTAGTGAGGAAGCTAATGATATTGATCATGAAACTTCAGATCAAGTTTCTACTGAACCTCGTAGGTCTACCAGAGTAAGATCCGCACCAGAGTGGTACGGTAATCCTATTCTGGAAGTCATGTTACTTGACCATGATGAACCTACGAACTATGAGGAAGCGATGATGAGCCCAGATTCCGCAAAATGGCTAGAGGCCATGAAATCTGAGATGGGATCCATGTATAAAAACAAAGTATGGACTTTGGTTGACTTGCCCGATGATCGGCAAGCCATTGAGAATAAATGGATCTTTAAGAAGAAGACTGACGCTGATGGTAATGTTACTGTCTACAAAGATCGACTTGTTGCGAAAGGTTTTCGACAAGTTCAAGGGGTTGACTACAATGAGACTTTCTCACCAGTAGCGATGCTTAAGTCTGTCCGAATCATGTTGGCTATTGCTGCATTTCATGATTATGAAATTTGGCAGATGGATGTCAAGACTGCATTCTTGAATGGATTTCTAGAAGAAGAGTTGTATATGATGCAGCCGGAAGGTTTTGTTGATCCAAAAGGTGCTGACAAAGTTTGCAAGCTCCAGCGTTCCATTTATGGACTGGTGCAAGCATCTCGGAGTTGGAATAAACGCTTTGACAGTGTGATCAAAGCATATGGTTTTATACAGACTTTTGGAGAAGCCTGTATTTACAAGAAAGTGAGTGGGAGCTCTGTAGCATTTCTAGTTTTATATGTTGATGACATATTATTAATTGGAAATGATATAGAATTTCTGGATAGCATAAAGGGATACTTGAATAAAAGTTCTTCAGTGAAAGACCTCGGTGAAGCTGCTTATATATTGGGCATCAAGATCTATAGAGATAGATCAAGACGCTTAATAGGACTTTCACAAAGCACATACCTTGACAAAATTTTGAAAAAGTTCTAAATGGATCAGGCAAAGAAAGGGTTCTTGCCTGTGCTACAAGGTGTGAAGTTGAGTCAAACTCAATGCCCGACCACAGCAGAAGATAGAGAGAAAATGAAAGGTGTTCCCTATGCTTCAGCCATAGGCTCTATCATGTATGCAATGCTGTGTACCAGACCTGACGTATGCTTAGCAATAAGCTTGGTAGGAAGGTACCAAAGTAATCCAGGAGTGGATCACTGGACAGCGGTCAAGAACATCCTAAAATACCTGAAAAGGACTAAGGATATGTTTCTCGTATATGGAGGTGACAAAGAGCTAGTCGTAAATGGTTACGTCGATGCAAGCTTTGACACTGATCTGGACGATTCTAAATCGCAAACCGGATACGTGTTTATATTAAACGGTGGAGCTGTGAGTTGGTGCAGTTCTAAACAAAGCGTCGTAGCGGGATCTACATGTGAAGCGGAGTATATAGCTGCTTCTGAAGCAGCAAATGAAGGAGTCTGGATGAAGGAGTTCATTTCCGATCTAGGTGTCATACCTAGTGCATCGGGACCAATGAAGATCTTCTGTGACAATACTGGTGCAATTACCTTGGCAAAGGAATCCAGATTTCACAAGAGGACCAAGCACATCAAGAGACGCTTCAATTCCATTCGGGACCAAGTCCAAGTGGGAGACATAGAAATTTGCAAGATACATACGGATCTGAATGTTGCAGACCCGTTGACTAAGCCTCTCTCACGAGCAAAACATGATCAGCACCAAGACTCCATGGGTGTTAGAATCATTACTATGTAATCTAGATTATTGACTCTAGTGCAAGTGGGAGACTGAAGGAAATATGCCCTAGAGGTAATAATAAAGTTATTATTTATTTCCTCATATCATGATAAATGTTTATTATTCATGCTAGAATTGTATTAACCGGAAACATAATACATGTGTGAATACATAGACAAACATATAGTCACTAGTATGCCTCTACTTGACTAGCTCATTAATCAAAGATGGTTATGTTTCCTAACCATAGACATGTGTTGTCATTTGATTAAATGGGATCACATCATTAGGAGAATGATGTGATTGACATGACCCATCCCGTTAGCTTAGCACTTGCTCGTTTAGTATTCTGCTATTGCTTTCTTCATGACTTATACATGTTCCTGTAACTATGAGAATTATGCAACTCCCGTTTACCGGAGGAACACTTTGGGTACTACCAAACGTCACAACGTAATTGGGTGATTATAAAGGAGTACTACAGGTGTCTCCGAAGGTACATGTTGAGTTGGCATATTTCAAGATTAGGATTTGTCACTCCGATTGTTGGAGAGGTATCTCTGGGCCCTCTCGGTAATACTCATCACCTAAGCCTTGCAAGCATGTAACTAATGAGTTAGTTATGAGATGACGTATTACGGAACGAGTAAATAGACTTGCCGGTAACGAGATTGAACTAGGTATTGGATACCGACGATCAAATCTCGGGCAAGTAACATACCGATGACAAAGGGAACAACGTATGTTGTTGTGCGGTTTGACCGATAAAGATCTTCGTAGAATATGTAGGAACCAATATGGGCATCCAGGTACCGCTATTGGTTATTGACCAGAGACGTGTCTCGGTCATGTCTACATTGTTCTCGAACCGTAGGGTCTGCACGCTTAAGGTTTCGATGACAGTTATATTATGAGTTTATGTATTTTGATGTACCGAAGTTTGTTCGGAGTCCCGGATGTGATCACGGACATGACGAGGAGTCTCGAAATGGTCGAGACATAAAGATTGATATATTGGACGGATATGTTTGGACACCGGAAAGGTTCCGGAAGAGTTTGGGAATATACCGGAGCTCCGGGAGGTTACCGGAACCCCCCGGTAAGTATATGGGCCTTATTGGGCCCTATTGGAAGGGAGGGAGAAGGAGCAAGGGAGGGGGCGCCCCCCCCCCCAAGCCCAATCCGAATTGGGAAGGGGGGCGGCCCCCCCTTTCCTTCTCTCCTTCCCCCTCTTCTCTCCTACTACTACTACTCCTTCCTTCCCCCTCCATCTTGGATTAGGAAAAGGAGGGGAAACCTACTTGGAGTAGGTTTCTCCCCCCTATGGCGCGCCTCCCCCTTGGGCCGGCCACCTCCTCCCTCCCTCCTTTATATACGGGGGTAGGGGGGCACCCTAGACAAACAAGTTGATCATTGAGATCGTTCCTTAGCCGTGTGCGGTGCCCCCCTCCACGATATTACACCTCGGTCATATTGTAGCGGTGCTTACGAGAAGCCCTGCGACAGGAGAACATCAAGATCGTCACCACGCCGTCGTGCTGACGGAACTCCCCCCGCGCCTCTGCTGGATCGGAGATCGGGGTGCGTCATCGAGTTGTACGTGTGTCAAGAACTCGGAGGTGCCGGAGTAACGGTGCTTGGATCGGTTGGACCAGGAGGACGTACGACTACTTCCTCTACGTTGCGTCAATGCTTCCGCTTCGGTCTACGAGGGTACCTAGACAACACTCTCCCCTCTCGTTGCTATGCATCAACATGATCTTGCGTGTGCGTAGGAAATTTTTTGAAATTACTACGTTCCCCAACAGGAGGGGCCATGGTGGGCAAGATGCCTAACGTCACCTGGCTTGACGGCTCCTTTGCGGAGACCGTGAAAGGGTGGCAGTTGGGGTGGTTCTACATCAGCGAGCCGCGTGGTGCCAACTGGGCAGCGGCCCCCGAGTTCCGATCCGGAACCCCCATGCGGCTCACCTCCTGGGAAAAGAAGGGCCTGGCCTGGGGCGAACCCACAGAGCTGACCGGACTCCAAAACTGCATCAGGAGCATGAAGGACAAGAACATCAAGCTTGTCAACGTGATCCAGGTCATGCTCGTTTGCCGGATTCTTCCGTGCCAAAGGCGGGCATTTAATTTGTGGGAGTTCGTCCCGGCCGAACACCAGACTCTTCAGAGGCTCTACGGCATGACACATAAAGACGCATGGAAGGCGCTGTTCAAGGCCTCCGAAGCACCTCCTCCCACATCCGAGGACCGTGGACTTCATGCCGCTCGGCCTCCCAGTCCGGTGAGTTTTCTGACTACCACCGGACTCAGCTCTTCCCAGTATATTCATGGGGGAGTCTTAAGTAATGGTGCATATCTAATTAGGATTGTGTGGAGACAGCGGAGCAGATTGACTGTTCAGCTCCGCTGCCAGAAGGCCCAGCTGATTCTCTCCTGACGGAGATGCTAGTCCCGGCGCCCTACAAGGCACCGGAGAAGAAGGCCGAAAAGAAGGCCCCGGGGACCAGGAAGGGTCTCCGGCGTAAGGTTGTACCGGAAGCCTCATCCGAAGATGATGAGGCAAACTCCTCCCTCGAAGGGGAGGAAGAAGAAGAAGAGGCCGCCCCATCCGAAGAGGATGGGGGGGCTGAGAAGGCAGACCAGGGGGCCGGGAAAGGCCCCCGGTGCAAGGCCGTCATTTCGTCATCGTTCGACGACGATGAGGCAGATTCCTCCCGCGGAGGCGGGGGGAAGCAAGAAGAAACTCTCCCTCCCCGCACTGGGGAGGAGAAAAAGAGGAAAGCCGCCCCAGAGGGGGAGGCTGGGACGTCCAAGAAGGGAAAGGTGTCCCTTCCGGACTACTCCGCCATGACCGCTCATAGCAAGGAGGGGTGGCTACCCAGGGGGAAGCCCCTAGCGCGATCGTAAGTATCCGCCCTCTATCATGATTTTACTTCATAGTCTTTTAATAACGCCAAACATATATGCAGTCCGGCCAGGGTTCATCCCGAGGTATCGTCTTCGAATGGGTCCCTGAGCGATTCAGCGATGAACTCGCTCCCGACGGCCACTACTCCTCAGCCCGTGGATGACACGGAGGTGTTGTCCCGAAGGCTCCCAGAGCAGGGGGAGGTGACTCTGGAGATGCCACAAGGCGGAATTCCATATGTCGGACACGCGGGGTTCAAGATCCCTGCAGATCGTATCGATGAGAGCCACAGTAGGCCGGGCTCTCAACCGAACACTTTTCCAGAACCTCCAACGGTTCCGGACTCAGGCGGGCAGCCCCTTGTTAGGGAGGGTGTCGGTGTCAAAACCGGCGGATCTTGGGTAGGGGGTCCCGAACTGTGCGTCTAGGCGGATGGTAACAGGAGACAAGGGACACGATGTTTTTACCCAGGTTCGGGCCCTATCGATGGAGGTAAAACCCTACTCCTGCTTGATTGATATTGATGAAATGGGTAGTACAAGAGTGGATCTACCACGAGATCAAGGAGGCTAAACCCTAGAAGCTAGCCTATGGTATGATTGTTGTAATGGTTGTGTTGTCCTACGGCCTAAAACCCTCTGGTTTATATAGACACCGGAGAGGGCTAGGGTTACATAGAGTCGGTTACAATGGTAGGAGATCTACATATCCGTATCGCCAAGCTTGCCTTCCACGCCAAGGAAAGTCCCATCCGGACACGGGACAGAGTCTTCAATCTTGTATCTTCATAGTCTTGGAGTCCGACTGACGATGATAGTCTGGCTGTCCGGACACCCCCTAGTCCAGGACTCCCTCAGTAGCCCCTGAACCAGGCTTCAATGACGATGAGTCCGGCGTGCATATTGTTCGGCATTGCAAGGCGGGTTCCTCCTCCGAATAGTTCGCAGAAGATTGTGAACACCAGTATAGTGTCCGGCTCTGCAAAATAATTTCCACATTCCACCGTAGAGAGAATAATATGTACACAAATTCAATCTGCTGACGTATTTTGTGGCATGACGTCATACCACCACCAAGCTTTTACTCGAAACGTTTTTTATTATACCACCTCAGCGCGTTTAGCGAAGCGGTTTCCTTGGCACGTCTTGTCGAAGCAGAGATCGTGTTCCCCTTATTCCGGGATTCCCATCAATACGGACGTGGGTAACCCAACCGCGCCATTGATGGTGGCGCTTGGGAGATAAGTGAGTTTTACCAGGCCGGTGGGGACGCATAGTCTTCGTCCGCCTATATATAAGGGGATAAGGATCCACCTTTTCACCTACGCCTTCTTCCTCCTTTGCTTATCCATCTCTGCGCACTCGAGCTCCAGCGCCCAAGTCCGCACATCTCGTCTCAACCTCCTCTAGTCATGTCCGGAGCGGGAGGCAAGTGGTTGGCCTCCTCCGTCACGAAGGAGCACATCGCAAAGCTGCGGTGCCGGATACCTTTCCAGCGACATCGCGCACCGGCTGCCCGACGAGGGGCAGCTCATCCCCACCCCCAGGCCCCATGAGAGGGTCGTATTCCTTCCCCACTTCCTCCGCGGACTGGGCTTCTCACTTCATCCCTTCGTCCGGGGGCTCATGTTCTACTATGGCCTGGACTTCCATGATCTGGCGCCAAACTTCATCCTCAACATCTCGGCGTTTATTGTCGTGTGCGAGGCCTTTCTCTGCATCCGGCCCCACTTCGGCTTGTGGCTCAAGACCTTCAACGTCAAGCCGAAGGTAGTGAAGGGCGTCCAGGCAGAGTGCGGAGGCGCCATGGTGGGCAAGATGCCCAACGTCCTCTGGCTCGAGGGCGCCTTTGTGGAAACCATCAAAGGGTGCCAATCGGGGTGGTTCTATATCACCGAGCCGTGGGACCCTAAATGGGCAGCGGCCCTCGAGTTCAGATCTGGTGCCCCTATGCAGCTCACCTCCTGGAAAAAGAAGGGCTTGCTATGGGGCAGTTCGAAGGAGCTGACAGGACTCCAGTCCTGTCTCCAGACCATGGTGAACAAGAAGCTTAGGCTTGTCAATGTGATCCAGGTCATGCTCGTCCGCCGGATTCTCCCCTGCCAACAGCGGGCCTTTACCTTGTGGGAGTTCGATCCGGCACAACACCGGACCCTGAGCGGGCTCTTCGACACGACGTACGAAGCTGCTTGGAGGGTGCTGTTCAAGGGTGGAGAAGCCCCCGCATCCGCGATAGAAGACCGCGGATTCAGCACCAAGCGCCCGGCCGGCGAGGTAAGCTTTGTTATCCTCTATGGGACACTTATTTCCATTCATAGTTTGACTCTATGTGGGATTTTAAAAACTCCCAATGCCTTTGACAGGACTGGCAGAGGACGTCCAGACAGGTAGACTGTCCGGCTCCCCTTCCCAAAGACCCAGCGGACGCCCGTTTAACGGGGCTGCTAGTCCCGGCACTTTATGTGGTGCCGGAGAAGAAGGCCAAGAAGAAGGCCACGGGAACTCAAAGAAGTTCCCGGCGCCAGGTGATATCGGACTCATCGTCCGATGGCTCCGAGGCGGACTCCTCTCCTGAAGACGAGGAGGAGAAAGAGGACTCTCTCCCAGAGGAGGGAGAGAGGAAGAGGAAGGCTTCCCCAACGGGGGAGGCCGAAGGGTCCAAGAGGGGAAGGATCCTTCCCCCGGACAGCTCCACCAACGCCAACGTTGGTGACGAAGAGTGGCCCTCAAGGGCTAGGCCTCCGGCAAGATCGTAAGTATCCGGATTCCTGAATGATTTATAATTTATCTTTTGTGTCACATAGTGTCCTTCTAATGCCGCACACTGCCTGTAGTCCGGCCGATGATGATCTTCCCGCTTCATCGAGCGGGTCCTTGGCTCCGTCGAACGTGGATTCCATTCCGACCGCCTCCACCCCTTGTGACGCTGACGACGTCGAGGTGGGATCCCAGGAGGGGACCCATCAGGAGGAGGCTCCGGAGGTGCCGCAAGGCAGCCTCCCGGACTTTGCGCCGGACTCTATGCCAGAACCCGCAGTGGTTTCCGAGTCCGGCAGGCGGCCCCTTCTTAAGAAGGGCAAGACCGTGACGCCGGCAGCCTCCGTCCAACCGGAGGCGCCTGACAACTTGTTGGAGGTGCTTAATGGCGCTTCCATCGAGGAAGAACACCGCACTATCATGAGTGCGGTGATTCAGAAGGTTTAGCTCGCCAAGAGCGGGCTGACCGAAGCCTGCAGTAGCCTTCTAACAGGCTTTGAGGTAAGAAGTTTAAAATATGTAATGTAATACCGCATAGACAGTAGCCCCTGATGCTCGGTTTGGTGTTCGGAAAGAAAAACCGGATTGAGGATCTAAAAAAGATAAATGCAGGAGTGCTAAAAATCATGTCAATATGGGTTTGCAGGCTGCGCTGCTGACCTCTGACACACTGACTGCGGAGGTCGATGCTATGAAGCAGGACATCGAGCGGTCCGAGCAAGAGCTCGGCCTTGCCAAGAAGCAGCTCGAGGACAAAGAAGGTGAGTAACACCACTTTAAAATTTGTACCTTACAGAAAAGGATTTTGGTTGCAATAGAAATAACAAGGATAACATGGGTACTGCAGAGGCCACGACGAGGTGGCGATCCTGAAGGAGGCCGTGTCCGCGGCCGAACGCAATGCGGCCGCGGAATGGGAGGAGCAAGAGAAGCAGGAGGCGCGGGTGGCGGAGGTGCGGCAAGAGCTCCAGGCTCTCATGGAAAAGCATGAGAGTTTGGAGCGCGACTCGAAGACTCGAGAGTCCGAGCTTGCCTCGGCTCTTGAAAGTCCCAACGGCGCTAAGGCCGAGGCCCGTAAGGCCCTCCAGGAGATTGAGGAGGTGAAGAAAATAGCAGCGGGTAAGGCATTTTTCATGCAAAGCAAGCATGTGAATGTAAATTATCTGTTACTTACCCGAATTCGGAGCTCTCCAGGGGCGTTTGCAGATCTGCCTCGCAGCGTGTCCGATGCCGCCGCATTCTACCGCGGCGAGGAGGGGACCTCAATGGAGAAAGTCTTCTGGTCTCAGTACGCTGAGGCCAGACATCCGGTGCCCCCTAGCAACCAGCTGAAGCAGCTGGTCGAGCTCCACAAGGTAGCCGAGCAGGCCATGAAGGGCCTCATAGTCCGGTTGTGGCCTGGAGAGGCCATGCCTGGGAGCTACTTCGGCGTCGTGCGGTGGCTGGTGGATGCGTGCCCCTGGGTGGAGGTCATCAAGCGCTCCGCCAGCATTGAAGGTGCCCGTCGGGCCCTTGCCCGCGCAAAGGTGCACTGGGGCAGGCTGGATGCTGAGAGGCTTCTGACGGACGCGCCGCCAGCGGGCAAGGAGTATCGTACGCCCGAAATGTACTATAAGACTGTCTTGAAGGGTGCCCGCAAGATTGCGGATGAGTGCCCCAGAGATGTAATTATTGAGTAAACTCGCAATGTGTTATCCTGTGCGCTGAAAACTTTGTTCATATGCGCTAAGCAACGCTTATTGATTTAAAATATTACCTTCTGTGCGGCCGTTTATAAAATCTGAGAGATGGCAAGTCATCGGCTTCAGCCCCCATGCCACGAGTGCTGGGGTGTTCGGGATAAACTTGAGCGCTCTTGTTCCCATTTTTGGGTCCATCTAGGGAGGCGCTCAACACAACGAACAAGGCAACCGGACTTATAATGCTTGAACACTCTCACTTAGCCATAGAATTCTATAGTTTTAAATTTCTGCGAAGCCCCTAGTATTCGGAAGACCGAGTTCGGGGCGCTATCCACGCCTGGGCCGGACACAGCCGGTTCCTCGCTCGAAGCGGCATAAGTCTTTAGGGACTCGAAAAGACCTCTCGAACAGCGACCAGTCTCTCGCCTTATCATGACAGTCAGTTTTAGCTTTCTCCACTAAGGCGCTCGCCCAGCTCAACCGGGGCGCAATCGCAGTGGTTCTCCCAGTGCTACCTTAGCCGACAAAACGGAACGTAAGGTACCAAAACATGGGAGCCGGGCAAACCCAACTATTGACCCAAGACATGATTCGGAGGCGATGCATATAGTGCTATAAGTTCGGGGTGCCGCACTTGTGAAAGTGTTCGGACTTATCACACCATAATGCGGGGAACATAAGCCCCTGGTGTATTCGGCCGTACCAAAATGTACGGGTGCAAGATGTCATCAATGAACATATATGTAAAAAAAGGTAATGAAATTATAGGCAAAAAGTGCTGCATTGTTTATTCAAGGAATTCTGCTATGAGTGCAGGATGATACAAATAGTGCGGTAAGCAACGGATTGGACTAATTAAACATGTCCCCCTCCAGGGGTGGGCTGCGGACTGGTGTATTTAACAAATTTAATGCTCATAATGGAGACCACCTGAGTGTTCGTCGTAGCCTTTGTCCCTCCCTGGCTGTTGCGTCGTGAGTTCGGCAGATCTACTGCCGGACAGGGCCTCTGGTGAATGGAGTCCTGTGGAAAAATAAAAGAAGAAAAAAAAGGAATGACACACTTTGGAGCCCCTGGTGTGGTTAAGCCGCACTCTGGGCCTTTCGTGGTCGTGCCCCTCCCCCTATGCCCATGGTATCTCTAGGGCGTAATGATGCACGCGAAGAGCTGGTCTTGCAATCATGCAAGGGCTGGGGTTGGGGCCGCATTGCTACGCGTGCTCGGAACGTGCCAGGTGGTCTTGATTGATGTTACTCCGGGCGCGTTTGGCTATGTCCGGTCGTTTAACGGCCGGACTTGAAAATTGCCTTCGAAGGCTGCTCTGTACTTTTGCCGTGAGAGCCGCTGTGTGTTCCTCTGTTCAGAGGGAGCGTTCAGTATTTCCGTTGACCGTGATGACTCCACGAGGGCCTGGCATCTTGAGCTTGAGGTATGCATAATGCGGTACCGCGTTGAATTTTGCAAACGCGGTTCGTCCGAGCAGAGCGTGATAGCCACTGCGGAACGGGACTATGTCGAAGATTAACTCCTCGCTTCGGAAATTATCCGGGGATCCGAAGTCCACTTCCAGTGTGACTGAGCCTGTACAATTGGCCTCAACACCTGGTATGACGCCTTTAAAGGTCGTCTATGTAGGTTTAATCCTTGAGGGGTCTATGCCCATCTTGCATACTGTATCCTGATAAAGCAGGTTCAGGCTGCTGCTGCCGTCCATCAGGACTCTAGTGAGGTGAAATCCATCGACGATTGGGTCTAAAACCAATGCGGTGAATCCACCATGACGGATACTGGTAGCGTGGTCCCTTCAATCGAAAGTGATCGGGCAAGAGGACCATGGATTGAACTTTGGGGCGACTGGCTCCATCGCATATACGTCCCTAAGTGCATGCTTCCGCTCCCTCTTGGGTATATGGGTTGCGTATATCATGTTTACCGTCCGCACTTGTGGGGGGAAACCCTTCTGTCCTCTACTATTCGGCGGCCGAGTCTCTACCTCGTCGTCGCTGTGCAGCCCCTTGTCATTGTTTTTGGCAATTAACTTGCCTGCCTGCTTGAATACCCAACAATCTCTGTTGGTGTGATTAGCTGGCTTTTTGGAGGTGCCATGTATCTGGCAAGAGCGGTCGAGTATTCGGTCCAAATTGGACGGGCCCGGAGTAGTTCTTTTGAATGGCTTCTTGCGCTGACCGGGTTTAGAGCCTCTGAATCTTGCGTTGACTGTCGTATCCTCATTGTTATCGCCGTTAACGTGGCGTTTGTTTTTTTCGACGCGACCTGCCATTGTGGTCCTTAGTATCCGGACTGCCAGCATTTTTGCTGAGGTTGTTGCTGCGAGCTAGCCAGCTGTCTTCTCCCGCACAGAAGCGGGTCATGAGTGATGTGAGGGCTGCCATGGATTTCGGCTTTTCCTGTCCTAGGTGCCGGGCCAGCCACACGTCGCGGATGTTGTGTTTGAAGGCTGCGAGGGCCTCTGCATCCGGACAGTCGACGATTTGATTTTTCTTTGTTAAGAACCGTGTCCAGAACTGTCTGGTCGATTTGTCTGGCTGCTGAATTATGTGGCTTAGGTCATCGGCGTCTGGTGGTCACACATATGTGCCCTGGAAGTTGTCAAGGAATGCGGCTTCCAGGTCCTCCCAACACCCAATTGACTCTGCGGGCAAGCTGTTAAGCCAATGCCGAGCTGGTCCTTTAAGCTTGAGTGGGAGATACTTGATGGCGTGGAGATCGTCGCCGCGGGCCATGTGGATATGAAGGAGATAATCTTCGATCCAAACCGCGGGGTCTGTTGTGCCATCGTAGGATTCAATGTTCACGGGTTTAAACCCTTCAGGGATTTGATGATCCATTACTTCATCGGTGAAGCATAGTGGGTGTGTGGCGCCTCTATATTGAGCAATATCACGACGTAGCTCAAGAGAGCGTTGTCTGCTGTGTTCGGCCCGGCCGGAGTTGCTGTATCCGGCGCGACGGTAGTCGTCGTGGGTCGTGGGGCGCCCACGTGATCCGTAGATAGATTTGGATTGTCTTGCCTTGTCCTCCAATATATCCCGCAAGTCCGGCGCATTCCCTCGTGGCTTCGTACTTTTCGAGCGATATCGGGGTATGGTCCTGATGGAGGGCCTAGATGCCTCTCTGTCACGGCCACGGGGTGGTCGATCTGCCGTATTGTGCGATGGTGATGAAGGTTTGTATGCTTCCTCCTCTAGTCGGGGGAGCAACTTGCGTTTTGGGTAACTTTTGGAGGGGCGTTCGAGTTCATACTCTTCGGCCGCGAGGACCTCGGTCCATCTGTCGGCCAGCGGGTCTTGATCAGCTTGAATTTGTTGCTGCTTTTTCTTTAGGCTATTTGCCGTGGCGATAAGCCTGTGTTTAAAATGCTCTTGTTCGACGGGATCCTCTGGCACGACGAATTCATCGTCGTTGAGGCTTGCTTCGTCTCCGGAGGGAGGTATGTAGTCTTCATCCTCTTCGTCTGCTGCTCTCTCTCGAGGGCTGGCTTCCCCGTCCTCCTGTGCTGAATCTTGCTGGAGGGGGTTGTCTTCGGCACTCTCTAGGGTGTTATTGTCTCCGGTGCCAGAATCTCCATTCTTGTTGTGGCGGGATTTAGAGCGGCGCCGCTGACGTCGGTGCTTGGGCTGTTTCTTAGAAGAATCTGCCTCCGCTGCTTCTTCGCCGTCCCCATCCTTTGGGGTGTCCACCATGTATATGTCGTATGACGAGGTGGTCTTCCAGTGCCCTATAGGCGCTGGTTCTTGATCGTCTCTGGCATCGTCGTCCATACCGTCGATGTCTTCAAAGTCATAGTCTAGCATGTCGGTTAGATCGTCGACAGTGGCTACAAAGTGGGTGGTGGGTGGGCTTTGAATTTCTTTGTCGTCCGCATCCCAACCATCCTGACCGCAGTCCGACCAGGGTTCTCTTGATAACGAGAGATGCTTTAGCGAATTTAGGATGTCGCCAAAGGGTGAGTGCTGAAAGATGTCTGCGGCAGTGAACTCCATGATCGGCGCCCAATCGGATTCGATTGGCAGGCGCGCAGGAGGTTCGGAGTCCGGCAAGGAGTCCGGCGCCTCGGAGTCACGGGCTTTATAAGGGACAAGGTCGGTATTCGGCTCTATCACCGTAGAAGTTGCAGCTCCCGAGGCGGTGTCCAGCCACCTGTCCTCGATCTGCGCGGTCTGCTCCGAACTATGGGTCAGAGCGGACTCGTGTGCGGCCTCCGGGGCACTGTCCGGCGGCAGAGCTAAATCATGCCCCTCGTGACAGCGCGGCACGCTCGGCTGTGGCTCGAATCCGTCGAAGATCAAGTCTCCGCGGATGTCGGCCATGAAGTTTAGGTTTCCAAACCTGACCTGATGGCCACGGGCGTAGCTTTCGATCTGCTCCAGATGGCCAAGTGAATTGGCCCACAGTGCAAAGCCGCCGAATACGAAGATCTGTCCGGGGAGAAAAGTCTCACCCTGGACAGTGTTGTTGTTGATTGAAGAAGCCATCAAGCCTATCGGTGACGACACACAGGAACTCTCAATGAAAGCACCAATGTCGGTGTCAAAACCGGCGGATCTCGGGTAGGGGGTCCCGAACTATGCGTCTAGGCGGATGGTAACAGGAGACAAGGGACACGATGTTTTTACCCAGGTTCGGGCCCTCTCGATGGAGGTAAAACCCTACTCCTGCTTGATTGATATTGATGATATGGGTAGTACAAGAGTGGATCTACCACGAGATCAATGAGGCTAAACCCTAGAAGCTAGCCTATGGTATGATTGTTGTAATGGTTGTGTTGTCCTACGGACTAAAACCCTCCGGTTTATATAGACACCGGAGAGGGCTAGGTTACACAGAGTCGGTTACAATGGTAGGAGATCTACATATCCGTATCGCCAAGCTTGCCTTCCACGCCAAGGAAAGTCCCATCCGGACACGGGACGGAGTCTTCAATCTTGTATCTTCATAGTCTTGGAGTCCGGCTGACGATGATAGTCCGGCTGTCCGGACACCCCCTAGTCCAGGACTCCCTCAGTAGCCCCTGAACCAGGCTTCAATGAAGATGAGTCCGGCGCGCATATTGTTCGGCATTGCAAGGCAGGTTCCTCCTCCGAATAGTTCGTAGAAGATTGTGAACACCAGGATAGTGTCCGGCTCTGCAAAATAATTTCCACATTCCACCGTAGAGAGAATAATATGTACACAAATTCAATCTGCTGACGTATTTTGTGGCATGACGTCATACCACCACCAAGCTTTTACTCAAAACGTTTTTTATTATACCACCTCCGCGCGTTTAGCGAAGCGGTTTCCTTGGCACGTCTTGTCGAAGCAGAGATCGTGTTCCCCTTATTCCGGGATTCCCATCAATACGGACGTGGGTAACCCAACCGCGCCATTGATGGTGGCGCTTGGGAGACAAGTGAGTTTTACCAGGCCGGTGGGGACGCATAGTCTTCGTCCGCCTATATATAAGGGGATAAGGATCCACCTTTTCACCTACGCCTTCTTCCTCCTTTGCTTATCCATTTCTACGCACTCGAGCTCCAGCGCCCAAGTCCACAAATCTCGTCTCAACCTCCTCCAGTCATGTCCGGAGCGGGAGGCAAGTGGTTGGCCTCCTCCGTCACGAAGGAGCACATCGCAAAGCTGCGGCGCCGGATACCTTTCCAGTGACATCGCGCACCGGCTGCCCGACGAGGGGCAGCTCATCCCCACCCCAGGCCCCATGAGAGGGTCGTATTCCTTCCCCACTTCCTCCGCGGACTGGGCTTCTCACTTCATCCCTTCGTCCGGGGGCTCATGTTCTACTACGGCCTGGACTTCCATGATCTGGCGCCAAACTTCATCCTCAACATCTCGGCGTTTATCGTCGTGTGCGAGGCCTTTCTCTGCATCCGGCCCCACTTCGGCTTGTGGCTCAAGACCTTCAACGTCAAGCCGAAGGTAGTGAAGGGCGTCCAGGCAGAGTGCGGAGGCGCCATGGTGGGCAAGATGCCCAACATCCTCTGGCTCGAGGGCGCCTTTGTGGAAACCATCAAAGGGTGGCAATCGAGGTGGTTCTATATCACCGAGTCGCGGGACCCTAAATGGGCAGCGGCCCTCGAGTTCAGATCTGGTGCCCCTATGCAGCTCACCTCCTGGAAAAAGAAGGGCTTGCTATGGGGCAGTTCGAAGGAGCTGACAGGACTCCAGTCCTGTCTCCAGACCTTGGTGAACAAGAAGCTTAGGCTTGTCAATGTGATCCAGGTCATGCTCGTCCGCCGGATTCTCCCCTGCCAACAGCGGGCCTTTACCTTGTGGGAGTTCGATCCGGCACAACACCGGACCCTGAGCGGGCTCTTCGACACGACGTACGAAGCTGCTTGGAGGGTGCTGTTCAAGGGTGGAGAAGCCCCCGCATCCGCGATAGAAGACCGCGGATTCAGCACCAAGCGCCCGGCCGGCGAGGTAAGCTTTGTTATCCTCTATGGGACACTTATTTCCATTCATAGTTTGACTCTATGTGGGATTTTAAAAACTCCCAATGCCTTTGACAGGACTGGCAGAGGACGTCCAGACAGGTAGACTGTCCGGCTCCCCTTCCCAAAGACCCAGCGGACGCCCGTTTAACGGGGCTGCTAGTCCCGGCACTTTATGTGGTGCCGGAGAAGAAGGCCAAGAAGAAGGCCACGGGAACTCGAAGAAGTTCCCGGCGCCAGGTGATATCGGACTCATCGTCCGATGGCTCCGAGGCGGACTCCTCTCCTGAAGACGAGGAGGAGAAAGAGGACTCTCTCCCAGAGGAGGGAGAGAGGAAGAGGAAGGCTTCCCCAACGGGGGAGGCCGAAGGGTCCAAGAGGGGAAGGATCCTTCCCCCGGACAGCTCCGCCAACGCCAACGTTGGTGACGAAGAGTGGCCCTCAAGGGCTAGGCCTCCGGCAAGATCGTAAGTATCCGGATTCCTGAATGATTTATAATTTATCTTTTGTGTCACATAGTGTCCTTCTAATGCCGCACACTGCCTGTAGTCCGGCCGATGATGATCTTCCCGCTTCATCGAGCGGGTCCTTGGCTCCGTCGAATGTGGATTCCATTCCCACCGCCTCCATCCTTCGTGACGCTGACGATGTCGAGGTGGGATCCCAGGAGGGTACCCATCAGGGGGAGGCTCCGGAGGTGCCGCAAGGCAGCCTCCCGGACTTTGCGCCGGACTCTATGCCAGAACCCGCAGTGGTTCCGGAGTCTGGCAGGTGGCCCCTTCTTAAGAAGGGAAAGACCGTGACGCCGGTAGCCTCCGTCCAACCGGAGGCGCCAGACAACTTGTTGGAGGCGCTTAACGGCGCTTCCATCGAGGAAGAACACCACACTATCATGAGTGCGGTGATTCAGAAGGTTCAGCTCGCCAAGAGCGGGCTGACCGAAGCCTGCAGTAGCCTTCTAACAGGCTTTGAGGTAAGAAGGTTAAATATGTAATGTAATACCGCATAGACAGTAGCCCCTGATGCTCGGTTCGGTGTTCAGAAAGAAAAACCGGATTGAGGATCTAAAAAAGATAAACGCAGGAGTGCTAAAAATCATGTCAATATGGGTTTGTAGGCTACGCTGCTGACCTCTGCCGCACTAACTGCGGAGGTCGGTGCTTTGAAGCAGGACCTCGAGCGGTCCGAGCATGAGCTCGGCCTTGCCAAGAAGCAGCTCGAGGACAAAGAAGGTGAGTACCACCACTTTAAAATTTGTACCTTACAGAAAAGGATTTTGGTTGCAATAGAAATAACAAGGATAACGTGGGTACTGCAGGGACCACGGACGAGGTGGCGATCCTGAAGGAGGCCGTGTCCGCGGCCGAACGCAATGCGGCCGCGGAACGGGCGGAGCGAGAGAAGTAGGAGGCGCGGGTGGCGGAGGTGCGGCAAGAGCTCCAGGCTCTCATGGAAAAGCATGAGAGTTTGGAGCGCGACTCGAAGACTCGAGAGTCCGAGCTTGCCTCGGCTCTTGAAAGTGCCAACGCCGCTAAGGCCGAGGCCCGTAAGGCCCTCCAGGAGATTGAGGAGGTGAAGAAAATAGCGGCGGGTAAGGCATTTTTCATGCAAAGCAAGCATGTGAATGTAAATTATCTGTTACTTACCCGAATTCGGAGCTCTCCAGGGGCGTTTGCAGATCTGCCTCGCAGCGTGTCCGATGCCGCCGCATTCTACCGCGGCGAGGAGGGGAGCTCAACGGAGAAAGTCTTCTGGTCTCAGTATGCTGAGGCCGGACATCCGGTGCCCCCTAGCGACCAGCTGAAGTAGCTGGTCGAGCTCCACAAGGTAGCCGAGCAGGCCATGAAGGGCCTCATAGTCCGGCTGTGGCGTGGAGAGGCCATGTCTGGGAGCTACTTCGGCCTCGTGCGGCGGCTGGTGGATGCGTGCCCCTGGGTGGAGGTCATCAAGCGCTCCGCCTGCATTGAAGGTGCCCGTCGGGCCCTTGCCTGCGCAAAGGTGCACTAGGGCAGGCTGGATGCTGAGAGGCTTCTGACGGACGCGCCGCCGGCGGGCAAGGAGTATCGTACGCCCGAAATGTACTATAAGACTGTCCTGAAGGGTGCCCGCAAGATTGCGGATGAGTGCCCCAGAGATGTAATTATTGAGTAAACTCGCAATGTGTCATCCTGTGCGCTGAAAACTTTGTTCATATGCGCTAAGAACGCTTATTGATTTAAAATATTACCTTCTGTGCGGCTGTTTATAAAATCTGAGAGATGGCAAGTCGTCGGCTTCAGCCCCCATGCCACGAGTGCTGGGGTGTTCGGGATAAACTTGAGCGCTCTTGTTCCTATTTTTGGGTCCATCTAGGGAGGCGCTCAACACAACGAACAAGGCAACCGGACTTATAATGCTTGAACACTCTCACTTAGCCATAGAATTCTATAATTTTAAATTTCGGCGAAGCCCCTAGTATTCGGAAGACTGAGTTCGGGGCGCTATCCACACCTGGGCCGTACACAGCCGGTTCCTCGCTCGAAGCGGCATAAGTCTTTAGGGACTCGAAAAGACCTCTCGAACAGCGACCAGTCTCTCGCCTTATCATGATAGTCAGTTTGAGCTTTCTCCACTAAGGCGCTCGCCCAGCTCAACCGGGGCGCAATCGCAGTGGTTCTCCGAGTGCTACCTTAGCCGACAGAATGGAACGTAAGGTACCAAAACATGGGAGCCGGGCAAACCCAATTATTGACCCAAGACATGATTCGGAGCCGATGCATATAGTGCTATAAGTTCGGGGTGCTGCACTTGTGAAAGTGTTCGGACTTATGACACCATAATGCGGGGAACATAAGCCCCTGGTGTATTCGGCCGTACCAAAATGTACGGGTGCAAGATGTCATCAATGAACATATATGTAAAAAAAGGTAATGCAATTATAGGCAAAAAGTGCTGCATTGTTTATTCAAGGAATTCTGCTATGAGTGCAGGATGATACAAATAGTGCGGTAAGCAAGGGATTGGACTAATTAAACATGTCCCCCTCCAGGGGTGGGCTGCGGACTGGTGTATTTAACAAATTTAATGCTCATAACGGAGACCACCTGAGTGTTCGTCGTAGCCTTTGTCCCTCCCTGGCTGTTGCATCGTGAGTTCGGCAGATCTACTGCCAGACAGGGCCTCTGGTGAACGGAGTCCTGTGGAAAAATAAAAGAAGAAAAAAAGGAATGACACACTTTGGAGCCCCTGGTGCGGTTAAGCCGCACTCTGGGCCTTTCGTGGTCGTGCCCCTCCCCCTATGCCCATGGTATCTCTAGGGCGTAATGATGCACGCGAAGAGCTGGTCTTGCAATCATGCAAGGGCTGAGGTTGGGGCCGCATTGCTACGCGTTCTCGGAATGTGCCAGGTGGTCTTGATTGATGTTACTCCGGGCGCGTTTGGCTATGTCCGGTCGTTTAACGGCCGGACTCGAAAATTGCCTTAGAAGGCTACTCTGTACTTCTACCGCGAGAGCCGCTGTGTGTTCCTCTGTTCGGAGGGAGCGTTCAGTATTTCTGTTGACCGTGATGACTCCACGAGGGCCTGGCATCTTGAGCTTGAGGTATGCATAATGTGGTACCGCGTTGAATTTTGCAAACGCGGTTCGTCCGAGCAGAGCGTGATAGCCACTGCGGAACGGGACTATGTCGAAGATTAACTCCTCGCTTCGGAAATTATCTGGGGATCCGAAGTCCACTTCCAGTGTTACTGAGCATGTACAATTGGCCTCAACACCTGGTATGACGCCTTTAAAGGTCGTCTTTGTAGGTTTAATCCTTGAGGGGTCTATGCCCATCTTGCGTACTGTATCCTAGTAAAGCAGGTTCAGGCTTCTGCCGCCGTCCATCAGGACTCTAGTGAGGTGAAATCCATCGACGATTGGGTCTAAAACCAATGCGGTGAATCCACCATGACGGATACTAGTAGGGTGGTCCCTTCGATCGGAAGTGATCGGGCAAGAGGACCATGGATTGAACTTTCGGGCGACTGGCTCCATCGCATATACGTCCCTAAGTGCACGCTTCCACTCCCTCTTGGGTATATGGGTTGCGTATATCATGTTTACCGTCCGCACTTGTGGGGGGAAACCCTTCTGTCGTCTACTGTTTGGCGGCCGGGTCTCTTCCTCGTCGTCGCTGTGCAGCCCTTGTCATTGTTTTCGGCAATTAACTTTCCTGCCTGCTTGAATACCCAACAATCTCTGTTGGTGTGATTAGCTAGCTTTTCGGAGGTGCCATGTATCTAGCAAGAGCGGTCGAGTATTCGGTCCAAATTGGACGGGCCCGGAGTAGTTCTTTTGAATGGCTTCTTCCGCTGACCGGGTTTAGAGCCTCTGAATCTTGCGTTGACTGCCGTATCCTCATTGTTATCGCCGTTAACGTGGCGTTTGTTTTTTTTCGACGCGACCTGCCATTGTGGTCCTTAGTATCCGGACTGCCAGCATTTTTGCTGAGGTTGTTGCTGCGAGCTAGCCAGCTGTCTTCTCCCGCACAGAAGCGGGTCATGAGTGATGTGAGGGCTGCCATGGATTTCGGCTTTTCCTGTCCTAGGTGCCGGGCCAGCCACTCGTCGCGGATGTTGTGTTTGAAGGCTGCGAGGGCCTCTACATCCGGACAGTCGATGATTTGATTTTTCTTTGTTAAGAACCGTGTCCAGAACTGTCTGGCCGATTTGTCTAGCTGCTGAATTATGTGGCTTAGGTCATCGGCGTCTGGTGGTCGCACATATGTGCCTTGGAAGTTGTCGAGGAATGCGGCTTCCAGGTCCTCCCAACACCCAATTGACTCTGCGGGCAAGCTGTTAAGCCAATGCCGAGCTGGTCCTTTAAGCTTGAGTGGGAGATACTTGATGGCGTGGAGATCGTCGCCGCGGGCCATGTGGATATGAACGAGATAATCTTCGATCCAAACCGCGGGGTCTGTTGTGCCATCGTAGGATTCAATGTTCACGGGTTTAAACCCTTCAGGGATTTGATGATCCATTACTTCGTCGGTGAAGCATAGTGGGTGTGTGGCGCCTCTATATTGAGCAATATCACGACGTAGCTCAAGAGAGCGTTGTCTGCTGTGTTCGGCCCGGCCGGAGTTGCTGTATCCGGCGCGACGGTAGTCGTCGTGGGTCGTGGGGCGCCCACGTGATCCGTAGATAGATCTAGATTGTCTTGCCTTGTCCTCCAATATATCCCGCAAGTCCGGCGCATTCCCTCGTGGCTTCGTACTTTTCGAGCGATGTCGGGGTACGGTCCTGATGGAGGGCCTAGATGCCTCTCTGTCGCGGCCACGGGGTGGTCGATCTGCCGTATTGTGCGCTAGTGATGAAGGTTTGTATGCTTCCTCCTCTAGTCGGGGGAGCAACTTGCGTTTTGGGTAACTTTTGGAGGGGCGTTCGAGTTCATACTCTTCGGCCGCGAGGACCTCGGTCCATCTGTCAGCCAGCGGGTCTTGATCAGCTTGAAGCTGTTGCTGCTTTTTCTTTAGGCTATTTGCCGTGGCGATAAGCCTGTGTTTAAAATGCTCTTGTTCGACGGGATCCTCTGGCACGACGAATTCATCGTCGTTGAGGCTTGCTTCGTCTCCGGAGGGAGGCATGTAGTCTTCATCCAATTCGTCTGCTGCTCTCTCTTGAGGGCTGGCTTCCCCGTCCTCCTGTGCTAAATCTTGCTGGAGGGGGTTGTCTTCGGCACTCTCTAGGGTGTTATTGTCTCCGGTGCCAGAATCTCCATTCTTGTTGTGGCGGGATTTAGAGCGGCGCCGCTGACGTCGGTGCTTGGGCTGTTTCTTAGAAGAATCTGCCTCCGCTGCTTCTTCGCCGTCCCCATCCTTTGGGGTGTCCACCATGTATATGTCGTATGACGAGGTGGTCTTCCAGTGCCCTATAGGCGCTGGTTCTTGATCGTCTCCGGCATCGTCGTCCATACCGTCGATGTCTTCAGAGTCATAGTCTAGCATGTCGGTTAGATCGTCGACAGTGGCTACAAAGTGGGTGGTGGGTGGGCTTTGAATTTCTTCGTCGTCCGCATCCCGACCATCCTAACTGCAGTCCGGCCAGGGTTCTCCTGATAACGAGAGATGCTTTAGCGAATTTAGGATGTCGCCAAAGGGTGAGTGCTGAAAGATGTCCGCGGCGGTGAACTCCATGATCGGCGCCCAATCGGATTCGATTGGCAGGGGCGCAGGAGGTTCGGAGTCCGGCAAGGAGTCCGGCGCCTCGGAGTCACGGGCTTTATAAGGGACAAGGTCGGTATTCGGCTCTATCGCCGTAGAAGTTGCAGCTCCCGAGGCGGTGTCCAGCCACCTGTCCTCGATCTGCGCGGTCTGCTCCGAACTATGGGTTAGAGCGGACTCGTGTGCGGCCTCCAGGGCACTGTCCAGCGGCAGAGCTAAATCATGCCCCTCGTGACAGCGCGGCACGCTCGGCTGTGGCTCGAATCCGTCGAAGATCAAGTCTCCGCGGATGTCGGCCGTGAAGTTTAGGTTTCCAAACCTGACCTGATGGCCACGGGCGTAGCTTTCGATCCGCTCCAGATGGCCAAGTGAATTGGCCCGCAGTGCAAAGCCACCGAATACGAAGATCTGTTCGGGGAGAAAAGTCTCACCCTGGACGGCATTGTTGTTGATTGAAGAAGCCATCAAGCCTATCGGTGACGACACAGAGGAACTCTCAATGAAAGCACCAATGTCGGTGTCAAAACCGGCGGATCTCGGGTAGGGGTTCCCGAACTGTGCGTCTAGGCGGATGGTAACAGGAGACAGGGGACACGATGTTTTTACCCAGGTTTGGGCCCTCTTGATGGAGGTAAAACCCTACTCCTGCTTGATTGATATTGATGATATGGGTAGTACAAGAGTGGATCTACCACGAGATCAAGGAGGCTAAACCCTAGAAGCTAGCCTATGGTGTGATTGTTGTAATGGTTGTGTTGTCCTACGGACTAAAACCCTCCGGTTTATATAGACACCGGAGAGGGCTAGGGTTACACAGAGTCGGTTACAATGGTAGGAGATCTACATATCCGTATCACCAACCTTGCCCTCGACGCCAAGGAAAGTCCCATCCGGACACGGGACGGAGTCTTCAATCTTGTATCTTCATAGTCTTGGAGTCCAGCTGACGATGATAGTCCGGCTGTCCGGACACCCCCTAGTCCAGGACTCCCTCAGAGGGCGAGTCGTCCGTGCCGGGGACTTCCGTCACGCCAGAGGCGTCGAATAGTCTGGTGGAAGCGCTTCGAGGCGCTTCCATGGATGACGAGCACCGTACTCTTATGAGTGTGGTGATTCAAAAGGTTCTGTCCGCCAAGAGCGGACTAACCGAAGCCTGCAAAAGCCTCCTAACGGACTTCGAGGTAAGTAGGAAATATGTAAAATTACCACCCGATAGGTAGTAGCCCCTGATACTCTGTTTGGTGTTCGGAAAGAAAAGCCAAACGGAGGGTCAATTATAATCCATAGGAGTCTGATAATAAGTCTATATTTGAATACGCAGGTCGTGTTGCTTGCCGCTGCTGTCCGCACAGCCGAGGTCGCCGGACTAAAGCGGGACCTGGAGCAGGCGCTGGGGGAGCTCGACCTCACGAAGAGGCAGCTCGAAGAGAACAAAGGTGAGTGATTCCCCGCTCTCATGTAGTGAAGGATAGATAAAATTGGTTATTCTAACGACGAAGCATCGTGACTGTGTAACAGGGGCCGCCACCGAAGTGGCGTCTCTGAAGAAAGCATTGTCCGAGGCCGAAAACAAGGCGGCCTTGGAATGCAAGGAGCGCAAAAAGCAAGATGCTAGAGTGGGCGAGGTACAACAAGAGCTCCAGGAGCTCGGCAAGAAGTTCGAGTCCATGGAGCATGACCTTAAGATGAAAGAGGCCGAGCTTGTGAAGGCCCTTGCAAGTATTAAAGATGCCAGGCTGAAGCCGACAAGGCACATCAGGAAATCCAGGCGGCCAAGAAGATAGCGGCGGGTAAGAAATTCTTTATGCAAAGCAAACATGTGGAGGAGGCGTTTCTTTTACTTACCCGAATTTGGAGCTCTCCAAGGGCATTCGCAGATCTGCCACGCAGCGTATCAGATGCCGCAGAGTTCTACCGTGCCCATGAGGGGCACTAAACGGAGAAGTTGTTCTGGTCCCAGTATGCTGGGGCCAAACACCCAACGCCTCTGAGTGACCAACCGAAGCAGTTGGTCAAACTCCGCAGGGCGGCCGAACTGGCTATGAAAGATTTCATAGTCCGGATGTGGCCTGGTGAGCCCCTGCCCACTAGCTACTTCGGCCTAATCAAGCGGATGGTGAATGCCTGTCCGCGGCTTGAAGTTATCAAGCGATCCGTTTGCATTGAGGGTGCCCGCCGGGCCTTTGCCCGCGCGAAGGTGCATCGGGGCAAGCTGGATGCGGAGAAGCTGGTGAAGGACGGGCCGCCGAAGGGCAAGGCGCATCGCTATCCCGAGAAGTATTACGATGGTGTTATGAAGGGCGCTCGTCTCGTGGCCGATGAATGTACCAAGGAAAAGATTTTTGAATAAATGTACCTCTGTCGCTGTTGTAATATAAAGGCAAACTTACTTGTGCTATGTAGCACTGTTTGATTTAAAATATTACCTTCTGTGCGGCTGTTTATAGAATTCTGAAAGTAGGCCAGTCATCAGCTTCCGCCCCCACGTAACTAGTACCGAGGTGTTCCTGGAAAAACTCGGATACTCTTTATCCAAATTTTTGGTCCCTTAAGGAGGTATCCGGCGCAGCGAACAAGGCAATCGGACTATGCGGCTTTATAACTTTCACTTAGCCATAGAAGTCTACAATTTTAAATTTCGGCGAAGCCCCTAGAATTCGGAGGGCCGAATTGCGGCGCTATATACGCCTAAATCGGACGAGGCCGATTCATCGCCTAAAGCGGAAAAAATCTTTAAGGATTTTAAGACCTCTCGAATAGCGACCAACTCTCACCGCATCATGCCAGTCAGTTTTTGGCTTTCTCTACTGAGGTGCTCGTTCGGAAGAACCGGGACACAATCGCAGTAGTTCTCCCTGTGCTACCTTAGCCGATATAACGGAACATAAGGTACCAAAACAAGGGAGCCGGGCAAACCCAACTATTGACCCAAGACGTGATTTGGAGCTGATGCATATAGTGCTATAAGTTCGGGGTGCTGCACTGTTGAAAGTGTTCGGACTTGTTTTGCCGTATTATGAGGCGCTATATGAAGCCCCTAGCAAACTAATCGTACCAAGGTGTACGGATGCAATATTAAATAAATATTTGCAAGAAAAATGCGCAAATAGGAATAATAATCTGACGCTATATATTATCTCCCATTGATGAATAATACGTTTAAGCGTATGCTTACAATGGTTGCCTTTAAGCAGAAGTAAATAGGAATATTTAACATGTCCTATCCAAGGGCAGGTTGCATGTAGGTATGTAAAACGGGTATAACGATCGTGAACAGATTCCACCTGGGTATTTCCTTTTGTGCGCAAAGCCTGTTTCCTCCTTGGTTTTCTCTCCTATGTAAGTCCGACAATCCGGCTCTTCTGAAGAGGCTGCTTCTAGAGCAATGTCCTGAAAAATAAAAAGGGAGGTGTATGAAGGTATGTGGCGGTTATGTCGCACTGTTGACTGAGTCACTGTTGCGCCTCCGCCTATGCCCATGGTATTTTGAGTGCATAATTGTGTACGCGTGGCACGAATGCTGCTTTGACGGGGCTTGAGCGGAGGCCGGACTACTAGTCACGCTCTTGGCGTGCCTGATGATACTGTTGTGGGGCGCTCCGGACTCGCTTGACGGTGCTCGAAGTTGTTGTCGCCGGATTGGTTTATCGGAGGAGGTCGCATTGTACTTCCGCCGCGAGGGCTTCAGTATGCTCCTCTGTTCAGAGAGAGCGGTCCATGTTTCTGTTGACTGTTATGACCCCGCGCGGTCCTGGCATCTTGAGCTTGAGGTATGCGTAATGTGGTACCACATTGAATCTAGCGAATGCGGTTCGTCCCAGCAGTGCGTGGTAACCACTGCGGAAGGGGATGATATCAAAGATTAACTCTTCGCTTCGGGAGTTATCCAGAGATCCGTAGACCACTTCCAATGTTATAGAGCCTGTACAACGGGCCTCTACTCCAGGAATTGCACCTTTAAAGGTGGTTTTGGTGGGCTTGATCCTTGAAGGGTCAATGCCCATTTTGCGCACTATGTCCCGATAAAGCAGGTTTAGGCTGCTGCCGCCGTCCATAAGGACTCGCGTGAGGTGGAATCCTTCGATGATTGGGTCTAGGACCCATGCGGCTGAGCCGCCGTGACGGATGCTAGTAGGGTGATCCCTACGATCAAAGGTGATCGGACAAGCTGACCATGGGTTGAATTTGGGGGCGACTGGCTCCATCGCATAGACGTCCCGTAGTGCTCGCTTCTGTTCCCTCTTGGGAATGTGAGTGGCGTAGATCATGTTGACTGTTTTCACCTCAGGAGGAAATTTCTTCTGTCCCCCCGTGTTCGGACGGCGGGGCTCTTCGTCATCATCGCTCTGCAGCCCCTTGTCCTTGTGTTCAGCATTTATTTTGCCGGTCTGTTTGAACACCCAGCAGTCTCTATTGGTGTGGTTAGCTGGCTTGTCCGGGCTGCCATGAATTTGGCACGAGAGTTCCAGTATACGGTCCAGACTGGACGGTCCCTGATTGTTCCTTTTGAACGGATTCTTCCGCTGACCGGACTTGGATCCACTGAATCCGGCATTGACTGTCGTGTCTTCAGTGTTGTCGCCGTTGTTCCGTCGCTTATGTCTGTTGCACCATGGCTTGCCGTTATTGTCGCGGACATCCGAAGTGCCAGAATGTGGCGTAGTGCTGCTGCGAGCCAACCAGCTGTCCTCGCCCGCGCAAAAGCGGGTCATTAGTGTTGTGAGACCTGCATGGACTTGGGTTTTTCCTGGCCGAGGTGTCGGGCGAGCCACTCGTCACGGATATTATGCTTAAAAGCCGCCAGGGCTTCAGCGTCCGGACAGTCGACTATTTGGTTCTTTTTAGTTAGGAACCGAGTCCAGAATTTCCTGGCTGACTCTCCGGGCTGTTGAGTAATGTGGCTCAGGTCATCGGCGTCTGGTGGTCGCACATATGTGCCCTGGAAGTTGTCGAGGAATGCATCTTTCAGGTTTTCCCAACTGCCAATGGAGTTTGCTGGCAGGCTGTTTAGCCAGTGTCGGGCAAGTCCTTTGAGCTTAAGGGGAAGATACTTGATGGCGTGTAGATCGTCTCCGCGGGCCATGTGAATGTGTAAAAGGAAATCTTCGATCCATACTGCGGGGTCTGTTGTGCCATCGTATGATTCAATGTTTACGGGTTTGAATCCTTTTGGGAATTCATGATCCATCACTTCGTCAGTGAAGTAGAGGGGGTGTGCGGCGCCTCTGTGCCGGGCTATGTGGCTACGCAGTTTGAATTGGTCTGGGTGGCTGTGTTCGGCCCGGTCCTACTTGTTTATGGTGTATCCGTCGCGACAGTCATCGTCGCGTGCTGGGGTGCGCCCCCGCGATCCGTAGATCGATCTTGGCTATCCTGCTTTGTTTTCCAGTATATCATGCAGGTCTTGCCTGTTGCCCCGGGCCGTAGTGCATTGGCGTGGGGGTGCGGGCTGGTATTCAGGCTGATATGCCGTTTTATCCTGTCCACGGGGTGGCCGGTCAGCTGTGTGGCGCTCGAGTCCGTATTCCTCGGCTGCCAGGACTTCAGTCCATCTATCTGTGAGCAGGTATTGATACCCCTGGAGTTGCTACTGCTTCTTTTTCAGGCTCCTCGCAGTGGCCATAAGTCGACGCTTGAAGCGCTCCTGCTCCACGGGATCCTCAGGCACGCCGAACTCATCGTCGCCGAGGCTAATCTCGTCTTCGGAGGGGGCATGTAGTTGTCTTCCTCCGGATATCCGTCCGTCGCCTGTTTGTCTGGGCTGACCTGCTCATCTTCCTGCTCGGCCTTCTCGAAGGCGGGCTGATCAGGGTTGTATTCTTCTTCGGCACCATCCGGATTGTTTTCGTCTCCTGGGCCGGTATTGCTGTGGCGGGGCTTGGAGCGGCGTCGATGACGCCCATGCTTTGTTTTTCTCCCTGAGGGGTTATCCTCCGTTGCCTCATCGCCATTGGTTTCCTTCGGAGTGTCCACCATATATATATCGTATGAGGAGGTGGCTATCCACCGCCCTGTGAGCGGTGGTTCATGTACTTCTCCTGCATCGTCGTCCATACCGTCGATGTCTTCAGAGTCGAAGTCAAGCACATGGGTTAGATCATCGACCGTGGCAATCAAGTGGGTGGTGGGTGGGCAGCGAATTCCTTCGTCGCCTGCTTCCCACTCGAGCCGGACATAGTTCGGCCAGGAGCCTCCTGACAAAGAGAGAGACTTTAATGAGTTCAGCATGTCGCCAAAGGGCGAGTGCAGGAAGATATCCGCAGCGTAAACTCCATCGCCGGAGCCCGACCTGGCTCGGCCAGCTCGAGAGTGCACGGACTGGAACCAACAACCGGATACGAGTCCGGGGGTCCGGAGTCACAGGCTTCCACAGAGGTGAGACATGTGTTCGGCTCCATCGCCGATGAGTGTGCGGCCTGCGGGGCGGGGTCCATCCCTCCGTCCTTAGGCAACGCAGCCTGCTCCGGATTTAGGTCCGGGGCTACTGCAGGGGTGATATCCCGAGCATTATCCGACAGCAGGTCTAAGCCGTGCTCATCACGACTGTCCGGTGCTCCTGGCACAGGCCCGAATCCGTCAAAGATCAAGTCTCCGCGAATGTTGGTCGTGTAGTTCAAGTTTCCGAACCTGACCTGGTGGCCAGGGGCGTAGTTGTCGATCTGCTCCAGATGGCCAAGCGAATTGGCCCGCAGTGCGAAGCCGCTGAACACGAAGATCTATTCGGGGAGAAAAGTCTCGCCCTGGACCGTGTTGTTGACGATTGAAGGTGCCATCAAGCCTTGTAGCAACGACACAGAGGAACTCTCAATGAAAGCACCAATGTCGGTGTCAAAACCGGCGGATCTCGGGTAGGGGGTCCCGATCTGTGAGTCTTAGGCTGATGGTAACAGGAAGCAAGGGACACAATGTTTACCCAGGTTCGGGCCCTCTCGATGGAGGTAAAACCCTACTTCCTGCTTGATTAATATTGATGATATGAGTAGTACAAGAGTAGATCTACCACGAGATCATAGAGGCTAAACCCTAAGAGCTAGCCTATGATGATTATGATTGTAATTGTGATCGGCCTTCTAAGGACCAACCTCTCCGGTTTATATAGACACCAGAGAGGGCTAGGGTTTACATGGAGTCAGTTACAAGGAAGGAAATATAATATCCGGATTGCCAAGCTTGTCTTCCACGCAAAGGAGAGTTCCATTCGGACATGGGACGGAGTCTTGAGTCTTGTATCTTCACACTCCAATAGTCCGGACGATGTATATAGTCCGGCTATCCGGTACCCCCTAATCCAGGACTCCCTCAGTAATCTCACCACTAGTTAGAAGTGGTGACAACACCTTATGCAGGTTGCAACCTGTAGCGACCCGACCTCAGACGGTCAAGTCTCTGTGCTTAAGTGTCATCCCTGGATCGGTATGCTAACACACACAGTACTCGAGGATTTATAACAGAGGTAAATCACATGTATAAAGTAACATAAATACTAGTATTACCTTAATCCAAATAGCGGAAGTAACAACAAGGTCGTGGATTCCCATCAACATCAACGGCAAAGTTGAGTGTAGAAATTGTAACCCTAACGTGTCACTTACTCGTCGTAAGATTCCCGCAACATGAGACGTTACAGCCACAAAGGGTCAGTACATTGAATGTACTGGCAAATTCACACCATAGGATAATGATGAATAATAGCTATCACTACATGCATATTTGGCTGGTGGAAAGCTCTATGGTTATAATGTTTTTGCAAAAAGCCAATTTTTCCCTACTGCAAAGGAATATATCTTATTTAACTACAAAGTTTGTTGAAAACATTGAGAAGGTAAACCCCAACTCAATCCCAATTAAAAGTTAACAACCCAACAAATTAATTAAGTAACATGATGAGATCAACATGATAATCCAAGAACCAGATACTCAAGATGTCCATAACCGGGGACACGGTTAACCATGATTAGTTTGTACACTCCGCAGAGGTTCACGCACTTTTCCCCACAAGACTCGATCTCCTCAGTTGGATTTCTCGCACTACATGGTGTTTGAGAAACGGATGACCGAGACACAGTCTTTCAGAAGCGTTAGCACCTTACGATGGGTAGATAGTTACACCTACTTTCCCCTACATCTGCTAGTCTACCACTATAAGAGTTCACACGACTTAATCAACTATGCTAGAGCCCATAATAGTTTGTGGTTGCACACAAAAGTTTCTAGCATGAATAATCTTATGATCCCTTTGAGCCTGGGTGGCAGTCCATAGGAAAAATCACACGGAACCCCGTGATTTCCAAAAAAATTCAACACTGGATTCCTCAGGTGCCTCAATCCACCCAGATGTGTATTAAAGTAGCCACCTTAAGTTGAACCTTAGTTAACAATAATCTCTCACATCTTTCATGAATTCTCTCAAACCAATCCACGTATATGAGCATAGCATGGCAGTATGAGCATAACGTAAAAGTAACTCCCAAGGTTTGAATGCAGGACAATAGGTTCCTACCTCACCAACTACTTCCCCAATACCCACATGTTATCAAATCCTAACCATGCAATGTTTGAGGGTGAAACTAATGCATAAAAATTGGGCATGTAAGGGATATGATCAAAGTGTGAACTTGCCTTGTACTGTTGATGAAGATGATTCACACTCATAACTCCTGATAGTTCTACTCGTCACACTCCGGTCAATCTATCGTAAGCAAACAATAGTAACCACACATAAGCATTCATTTAAAAGATCGGAAAGAACGGAGAAACCAATTCGGAAAACATCAAAACCAAGCAAATAACTCTTGCAACATAAAACAATTTCTAACAATACCAAAATTATGTGCATTTGGCCTTATCAGTAATTTTATGTCAAGAGCTTCGATTTGCAAAAAGAATCAACTCAAACGGTGTTATAAAACTCAAGTTATGAACAAAAGAAGTTTAAATTCAAATCTGTTTGAAATAAAATTTTAAAACATTCAAAACAGGTTTGATTTGGATTACTGGATAGAGGGGATCATAACAAAGAAGTGGGTGTTGGTTTCGTTGGATTTGGACAAACGGGTAAAAAGTTGTGAGCGTTTGAAAACCAGGGGCTAAACTATAAGAAAAATATTTACTACTAGGTCCCTGGCTGAAACTAAAGAGAAAAAGAAAAATTCAAAATAACGAACGTTCGCTACCGAACTCTAATGAACCAGCTTGTTCACTACAGAAGCTAACATAGCGGACGTTTACTAATTAAAGAAAACATTTCATGGGAAAAAATAAAACGATCTGGATCGTTGGATCCAGATCCGACGGCGAGGGAGGCAGCGGTTACCACGGCGATCGCCGGACTTCGGGAAGACGGCGGCGGCGACTTCGGACTAGGACGGGGCGGTGGCTCCGGGGCTCGGCGACGCCGGTGGAGTAGACGGGGAGGGGCGGCTCGGTGAGGCGGATCCGAAGGTGATGGCGGCGTCGGGCGAGAGCGGCGGTGGACCGCGGGGCGGTGCGGCGGATCTCGTCGGAGTTTTTGAACTCCGGCAAGTGCGGCCGGCGCGAGGCGAAAGAGAGAGAGGGCCGGGGTCCTCGCCTTTTAAAGGAGGAGGGGGAAGCGGTGGCGTGGGGGAGGGGCAAGGTCGAGGCGGCGGCGGGAGTCCGGCTGCGGCACGGGATTGGCGGCGGCGGCGTGCTGGCGCTGGAGTCCGTCGGGAGGTCGGGGGCGACGCAGAGCGGGGCTGGGCTTGGCCTGGCCCGGTTGGCTGGGCCGGCCCAATTCGGCGGGGAGAAACTTTTTTTAATAAACAGAGAGAAAAGGAAATGAAAAGGAAAATAAAATAAAATATTCTATAGGCATATAATATATCAAAATTTTCAGAAAAAGATTTTCACGACTTGAACATTATTCTAACATCAAATAAAATCCTCAATAATTCAAATAAAACAAAGAGTGCTACAGCTCTAATAAAATCCAATAAAAATCATTTTAAAAAAATACCAAAATGATTTCAAATTTATTTCTCTCCAATTTTCTGTTGTAGGGAATCATGTTACCCTATTTTCCATATATTTTATTTTTGGAAAGAAATAATTTGAATAAAATCCAAATAACTCCAAATTGAAAATAATTTCCAAAAGGGATTTTCAGTTTGATTCTTCAAAACTCCCAACTCATATTCCATATGTTTTGAAGAAGTCATTTTATCTTCTCTCATGAAAATCATTGAGTTGCATGAAGTTTATGAATTGGAAATATTTCCGAATGAAATTCAAATCTTTTCAAAACCATTTTTCATTTAATTAAATGGAAGAAGTCATGTCATCTTCTCTCTAGGGTTTTATGATGAAATGAATTTGAATTCACGGAGATTACAAATGCAAAATGAAAGTTTGGGAAAGTCCTTTTATTCCCTCTCATTTAACTTTCAAAAAGTTTCGAATTTCACTCACTTTCAGTCAATCAATCACACAACAATCAAACAATCAATCAAAACTATTTATTTATTATAACATTCCAAAATTTAGAATTTTGGGATGTTACACAACCAAACACCATGTCATATGTGCGCCTAATGCAATGCGGGCAACCAAACCCGGGTCAAAAATGGGTGTCTCATGCAACTAGGGGCATGCAGGCAACCATACTATGTGCATCTGGTTTTTTTGCCTGCATCCCCTCAAACCGACTCACTAGAGCCAGGCTCGTGGGCCAGGCTGGATTGGCAATGTAACCAAACACGCCCTACGTGATTCAGGCAATCCATCCGAACCGTAATATTAGTCTACATGGCCGACCATCAGGCCGAGCTAGGGGAGTAGGGCGCAGCCAGGTGGTACAGTGGGCTGTCTACTTGCAATTATAATGTGTTGGGTTTTAATGATTTCACTAAGCAAGACTAGATGTTAAGTCCAGGGCGAGACTACGCCGACACAGACCATCTGCGCGGTCTGTGGGCTAGGGATGGCATTGTTTACCCATTACCCACGTACCCTATTAGGGTAAAGATATGAGACAAAAATTACCAATGGGTATATAAATAGAAAAATCTAAAACCCATCAATTAGAGCGGGTACAATTATGGGTTCCTATAACCGATACCGGCAATACTCATGTATCGATATAAAATCTGACAAATAGACAAATTATCTCTACACTTAATCATGAGTGTATGAACTTCGGAAGTATGACCATGTACTACTGTTTAGAACTATGTGTTGTTGTTTACAAGAAAGCGACATTGTTTATACAATGTGTTATTGGTTATAAGTATGTGTTGTTCTTGTGATGTGTTGTTGTTTACATATTATGAATTTATGATTATATGTTGTTGTTTCATACTAAGCGATGCTCAAACTGATGTTTTGCGAACATGAGTATTTTTACCCGCGGGTAACCATTTACCTTATTGGGTGACGGGTACGGGGGAAAATTATGCCTGCTTACGGGTATGGGTTGGGTAAGCTTACAAGGATGTGGGGTGTATCCATATCCAAAATTGATGGGTGCCATCCCCAGTGGCTATGTGCTGCCTATTGTGAGGCGCACAGACGCCTCACCTACAGTGCACAGGTGGTGGGCCGGCCCAGTAGGACATGGTGCACCCTCCTGATGTCTCGAGTTTTACTTTTTTGTCTGTTTAATTTTATTTATATTTTATGCTCATTTTTTTATAAAAAATTGCTTATGAAATTAGATATGTGTTAGAAGAATAATACCGATTAAAATCAAAAAAGAAACAAATAGAAAGGCAAAAAAATTGAGAAATACGAAGAGAATGAAGAAAAAAAGAAAATAGAAGTATAACGAATAAATAAAACCCTAAGAAAATCGAGCAACTCTACGCGTCCGCCGATGGATTATTTTCAAAGATCCGCCACCTTCACAGCCATTTGATCTGGCGCATCCATCGGCCCAACTCTTTCCTCACAATTGCAACAAAGACAGTGTTGCGGAACCGTTTGCCATATCTCTTGTTGCGGAAACTTATACAACAGAGATTTTGTTGTAGATTTTTTCACATTAATTTTCTTGAAACATGTGTATCGTTGCAGATGGACTTCTGCAACACAGATGATACTGCAGAAATTTTTTTCTCATCTTAATGTTTTGTAACATGGACATTGTTGTGGGATGACTTCTGCAACCCAGATGATGTTGCAGAAAAATGGCAGAGGCATGCGTCCAGTGATGTAGGTCTTGGCGGCTGATAGAGGTTGCATGTCGTCCGACTGATGGCTGCGCATGCGACGCAACTATAGTCGTGATCAGTCGGGTGATTCTAATCGTTGTTCCTCTTGCAACAAGGCCTTTGTTGCAAAATGTTCTATTATCTAATTTTCTGCAACAAAACCGTTTTTGCAAAACCTTTTTTTCTCTAACTCCTGTAGCAAGACCCATGTTGCACAACCTCTTCTTCCCTATTTTTTTGCAACAAGACCCTTGTTGCAAAAATTGCAGCAACATCTTTGCCGCACCTAATTTTCTGCAACAAGGCACATGTTGCAAAAATTGCAACACATCTCCAGCTGCATCGTGCACTCGTGCAGTCATCGTTCGTTGCCATCGTTCTGCAACAACGATGTTGTTACAAGAAAAGATGAGGGAGATAGACATGTGTGGTCAAGCAGGGCGCGTGTCAAACAAGGAAGGCGACAGACGTCCCGTGCTACATCTACCGGCTGATTAGAATCAGTTCCCAAGAAAATCAACGAAAAACAAAAAAGAAATTATAGAAGGGGAGAATCAAAATAATATGTTGAAAAAATGAAGAAAAATAAAAAATATCTACTATTTAAAAAGAACGTGGAGTTTCCATTTCACCTTTTTTGCCACCACCCCTTCGTCCAACCTTCCAAATATTTGGTATTCCATGACCTTAATTTACTTACCTTCTGAACCAATTCCAAATTTCTAATCAAAATATAAGGTAATTCATGGTCAGAATTTGGTGAAAAATTATTTACGCAATCATATTATTATCAACATGTAAATCATAAGCTAACGTAATAGAATATTTATATCCCATTGCAACGCATCTGCATTATTCCAGTAATAAAAAGATAAGAGCATCTACAGCCGGACTTGGCAAATCCGACCCCTCAAATGCCAGCGGACGTCACCGGGCGTGTCTGGGCCAGTGACCGGGCATGCCTCAAAAAATGCATTCCACATCCGAATACCTAAAATTAGAAACCTCAAATCCATATTATTACATGCAACGTCAAACCTAATCTAAACGGAGCTCGCCCGGTGCCTCTTCGCGCTCGCCCAGCTCCTCCCTAGCAATGCCCGATGGCCGGCTGCGCTCCTCAAAATGTTGGTCCAGTCGCCGGCAAGGTAGGGTAGGGCATGGGACACGAGCAGGGTCACAGGACTCAATGCGCCGCCATCTCCCATGCCCTACTCTTTCTCGTCGGAGCCCGGAACCCGCTGGGCGCCGGTAGATGTAAGATCAATGACGGATCCGTCCGGGGATGAGTGTGTTGGGGAACGTAGTAATTTCAAAAAAATTCCTACGCACACGCAAGATCATGGTGATGATATAGCAACGAGAGGGGAGAGTGTTGTCTACGTACCCTCGTAGACCGAAGCGGAAGCGTTGACGCAACGTAGAGGAAGTAGTCGTATGTCTTCCCGGTCCAACCGATCCAAGCACCGTTACTCCGGCACCTCCGAGTTCTTGACACACGTACAGCTCGATGACGCACCCCGAACTCCGATCCAGCAGAGGCACGGGGAGGAGTTCCGTCAGCACGACGGCGTGGTGACAATCTTGATGTTCTACTGTCGCAGGGCTTCGCCTAAGCACCGCTACAATATGACCGAGGTGTAATATCGTGGAGGGGGGCACCGCACACGGCTAAGGAACGATCTCAATGATCAACTTGTGTGTCTATGGGGTTCCCCTGCCCCCGTATATAAAGGAGTGGAGGAGGGGGAGGGCCGGCCCTCTCTATGGCGCGCCCTAGGGGAGTCCTACTCCCACCGGGAGTAGGATTCCCCTTTTCCTAGTCCAACTAGGAACCCTTCCATGTAGTAGGAGTAGGAGAGAAGGAAAGGGAAGAGAGAAGGAGAAGGAAGGAAGGGGGCGCCCCCCCTCCCTAGTCCAATTCGGACTAGTTCAAGGGGAGGGGTGCGGCCACCCTTTTGGCCCTTTCTCTCCTTTCCCGTATGGCCCAATGAGGCCCAATACGAATTCCCGTAACTCTCCGGTACTCCGAAAAATACCCGAATCACTCGGAACCTTTCCAAACTCCGAATATAGTCGTCCAATATATCGATCTTTACGTCTCGACCATTTCGACACTCCTCGTCATGTCCCCGATCTCATCCGGGACTCCGAACTCCTTCGGTACATCAAAACTCATAAACTCATAATATAATTGTCATCGAAACCTTAAGCGTGCGGACCCTACGGTTCGAGAACAATGTAGACATGACCGAGACACATCTCCGTCAATAACCAATAGCGGGACCTGGATGCCCATATTGGTTCCTACATATTCTACGAAGATCTTTATCGGTTAGACCGCATAACAACATACGTTGTTCCCTTTGTCATCGGTATGTTACTTGCCCGAGATTCAATCGTCGGTATCCAATACCTAGTTCAATCTCGTTACCGGCAAGTCTCTTTACTCGTTTCCGTAATGCATCATCTCGCAACTAACTCATTAGTTGCAATGCTTGCAAGGCTTAAGTGATGTGCATTACCGAGAGGGCCCAGAGATACCTCTCCGACATTCGGAGTGACAAATCCTAATCTCGAAATACGCCAACCCAACAAGTACCTTTGGAGACACCTGTAGAGCACCTTTATAATCACCCAGTTACATTGTGACGTTTGGTAGCACACAAAGTGTTCCTCCGGTAAACGGGAGTTGCATAATCTCATAGTCATAGGAACATGTATAAGTCATGAAGAAAGCAATAGCAACATACTAAACGGTCGGGTGCTAAGCTAACGGAATGGGTCATGTCAATCAAATCATTCAACTAATGATGTGATCCCGTTAATCAAACAACAACTCTTTGTCCATGGTTAGGAAACATAACCATCTTTGATTAACAAGCTAGTTAAGTAGAGGCATACTAGTGACACTCTGTTTGTCTATATATTCACACATGTATTATGTTTCTGGTTAATACAATTCTAGCATGAATAATAAACATTTATCATGATATAAGGAAATAAATAATAACTTTATTATTGCCTCTAGGGAATATTTCCTTCAGTCTCCCACTTGCACTAGAGTCAATAATCTAGATCACATCACAATGTGATTAACATCGATAGTTCACATCATCATGTGATTAACACCCATAGTTCACATCGCCATGTGACCAACACCCAAAGGGTTTACTAGATTCGGTAATCTAGTTCACATCGCTATGTGATTAACACCCAAAGAGTACTAAGGTGTGATCATGTTTTGCTTGTGAGAGAAGTTTAGTCAACGGGTCTGTCACATTCAGAGCCGTATGTATTTTGCAAATATTCTATGTCTACAATACTCTGCACGGAGCTACTCTAGCTAATTGCTCCCACTTTCAATATGTATCTAGATTAAGACTTAGAGTCATCTGGATCAGTGTCAAAACTTGCATCGACGTAACCCTTTACGATGAACCTTTTGTCACTTCCATAATCGAGAAACATATCCTTATTCCACTAAGGATAATTTTGACCGTTGTCTAGTGATCTACTCCTAGATCACTATTGTACTCTCTTGCCAAACTCAGTGTAGAGTATACAATAGATCTGGTACATAGCATGGCATACTTTATAGAACCTATGGCCAAGGCATAGGAAATGACTTTCATTCTCTTTCTATCTTCTGCCGTGGTCGGGTTTTGGGTCTTACTCAATTTCACACCTTGTAACACATGCAAGAACTCTTTCTTTGACTATTCCATTTTGAACTACTTCAAAATCTTGTCAAGGTATGTACTCATTGAAAAAACTTATCAAGCGTCTTGATCTATCTCTATAGATCTTGATGCTCAATATGTAAGCAGCTTCACCGAGGTCTTTCTTTGAAAAACTCCTTTCAAACACTCCTTTATGCTTTGCAGAATAATTCTACATTATTTCCGATCTACGATATGTCATTCACATATACTTATCAGAAATGTTGTAGTGCTCCCACTCACTTTCTAGTAAATACAGGCTTCACCGCAAGTCTGTATAAAACTATATGCTTTGATCAACTTATCAAAGCGTATATTCCAACTCCGAGATGCTTGCACCAGTCCATAAATGGATCGCTGGAGCTTGCACATTTTGTTAACACCTTTAGGATCGACAAAACCTCTTGGTTGCATCACATACAACTTTTCTTTAATAACTCCATTAAGGAATGCAGTTTTGTTTATCCATTTGCCAGATTTCATAAAATGCGGCAATTGCTAACATGATTTGGACAGACTTAAGCATAGATACGAGTGAGAAACTCTCATCGTAGTCAACACTTTGAACTTGTCGAAAACCTTTTGCGACAATTCTAGCTTTCTAGATAGTAACAATACTACCAGCGTCCGTCTTCCTCTTAAAAATCCATTTAATTAACATGGCTTGCTGATCATCGAGCAAGTCAGTCAAAGTCCATACTTTGTTCTCATACATGGATCATATCTCAGATTTCATGGCCTCAAACCATTTTGCGGAATCTGGGCTCATCATCGCTTCCTCATAGTTCGTAGGTTCATCATGGTCAAGTAACATGACCTCCAGAATGGGATTGCCGTACCACTCTGGTGCGGATCTCACTCTGGTTGACCTACGAGGTTCGGTAGTAACTTGATCTGAAGTTACATGATCATCATCATTAGCTTCCTCACTAATTGGTGCAGTAGTCACAGGAACAGATTTCTGTGATGAACTACTTTCCAATAAGGGAGAAGGTACAATTACCTTATCAAGTTCTACTTTCCTCCCACTCACTTCTTTCGAGAGAAACTCCTTCTCTAGAAAGGATCCGTTTTTAGCAACGAATATCTTGCCTTCGGATCTGTGACAGAAGGTGTACCCAACAGTTTCCTTTGGGTATTCTATGAAGACGCACTTCTCCGATTTGGGTTTGAGCTTATCAGGATGAAACTTTTTCACATAAGCATCACAGCCCCAAACTTTAAGAAACGACAACTTTGGTTTCTTGCTAAACCACAGTTCATATAGTGTCGTCTCAACGGATTTAGATGGTGCCCTATTTAACGTGAATGCATCTGTCTCCAATGCATGATCCCAAAATGATATTGGTAAATCGATAAGAAACATCATAGATTGTACTATATCCAATAAAGTACGGTTATGACGTTCGGACACACCATTATTATGTGGTGTTCCAGGTGGCATGAATTTGTGAAACTATTCCACATTGTTTTAATTGAAGAACAAACTCATAACTCAAATATTTGTCTCCGCGATCAGATCGTAGAAACCTTATTTTCTTGTCACGATGATTTTCCACTTCACTCTGAAATTCTTTGAACTTTTCAAATGTTTCAGACTTATGTTTCATCAAGTAGATATACCCATATCTGCTCAAATCATCTGTGAAGGTCAGAAAATAATGATACCCGCCGCGAGCCTTAACACTCATCGGATCGCATACATCAGTATGTATTATTTCCAATAAGTCAGTTGCTCGCTCCATTGTTTCGGAGAACGGAGTCTTAGTCATCTTGCCCATGAGGCATGGTTTGCAAGCATCAAGTGATTCATAATCAAGTGATTCCAAAATCCCATCAGCATGGAGTTTCTTCATGCGCTTTACACCAATATGACCTAAACGGCAGTGCAACAAATAAGTTGCACTATCATTATTAACTTTGCATCTTTTGGTTTCAATATTATGAATATGTGTATCACTACGATTGAGATCCAACAAACCATTTTCATTGGGTGTAACCATATAAGGTTTTATTCATGTAAACAGAACAACAGTTTATTCTCTTACTTAAATGAATAACCGTATTGCAATAAACATGATCAAATCATATTCATGCTCAACGCAAACACCAAATAACATTTATTTAGGTTCAACACTAATCCCGAAAGTATAGGGAGTGTGCGATGATGATCATATCAATCTTGAAACTACTTTCAACACACATCGTCACTTCACCCTTAACTAGTTTCTGTTTATTCTGCAACTCCTGTTTCGAGTTACTACTCTTAGCAACTGAACCAGTACTAAATACCGAGGGGTTGCTATAAACACTAGTAAAGTACACATCAATAACATGTATATCAAATATACCTTTGTTCACTTTGCCATCCTTCTTATCCGCCAAATACTTGGGGTAGTTCTGCTTCCAGTGACTTGTCCCTTTGCAGTAGAAGCACTTAGTCTCAGGCTTAGGTCCAGACTTGGGCTTCTTCAGTTGAGCAGCAACTTGCTTGCCGTTCTTCTTGAAGTTCCCTTCTATCCCTTTGCCCTTTTCTTGAAACTACTGGTCTTGTTAACCATCAACACTTGATGTTCTTTCTTGACTTCTACCTTCATCGATTTCATCATCATGAAAAACTCGGGAATCATTTTCATCATCCCTTGCATACTATAGTTCATCACGAAGTTCTACTAACTTGGTGATGGTGACTAGAGAATTCTGTCAATCACTATCTTATCTGGAAGATTAACTCCCACTTGATTCAAGCGATTGTAGTACCCAAACAATCTGAGCACATGCTCACTAGTTGAGCGATTCTCCTCCATCTTTTAGCTATAGAACTTGTTGGAGACTTCATATCTCTCAACTCGGGTATTTGCTTGAAATATTAACTTCAATTCCTGGAACATCTCATATGGTCCATGATGTTCAAAACATCTTTGAAGTCCCGATTCTAAGCCATAAAGCATGGTGCACAAAACTATCAAGTAGTCATCATATTGAGCTAGCCAAACGTTCATAACGTCTGCATCTGCTCCTGCAATAGGTCTGTCACCTAGCGGTGCATCAAGGACATAATTCTTCTGCGCAGCAATGAGGATAAACCTCAGATCACGGATCCAATCCGCATCATTGCTACTAACATTTTTCAACACAATTTTCTCTAGGAACATATCAAAATAAACATATGAAAGCAACAACGCAAGCTATTGATCTTACAACATAATTTGCAAAACACTACCAGGACTAAGTTCATGATAAATTTAAATTCATTTAATCATATTACTTAAGAACTCCCACTTAGACAGACATCTCTCTAGTCATCTAAGTGATAACGTGATCCAAATCAACTAAACCATAACCGATCATCACGTGAGATGGAGTAGTTTTCAATGGTGAACATCACTATGTTGATCATATCTACTATATGATTCACGCTCGACCTTTCGGTCTCCGTGCTCCGAGGCCATATCTGCATATGCTAGGCTCGTCAAGTTTAACCTGAGTATTCCGCGTGTGCAAAACTGGCTTGCACCCGTTGTAGATGGACGTAGAGCTTATCACACCCGATCATCACGTGGTGTCTGGGCACGACGAACTTTGGCAACGGTGCATACTCAGGGAGAACACTTCTTGATAATTAGTGAGAGATCATCTTAAAATGCTACCGTCAATCAAAGCAAGAATAAGATGTATAATAGATAAACATCATATGCAATCAAAATATGTGACATGATATGGCCATGATCATCTTGCACCTTTGATCTCCATCTCCAAAGTACTGTCATGATCTCTATCGTCACCGGCACGACACCATGATCTTCATCATCTTGATTTATATCAATGCGTCATCACATGGTTGTCTCACCAACTATTGCTCTTGCAACTATTGCTATCGTATAGCGATAAAGTAAAGCAATTATTTGGCACTTGCATCTTATGCAACAAAGAGACATCCATAGGGCTTCTGCCAGTTGCCGATAACTTCAACAAAACATGATCATCTCATACAACAACTTATATCTTATCACGTCTTGACCATATCACATCACAACATGCCCTGCAAAAACAAGTTAGACGTCCTCTACTTTGTTGTTGCAAATTTTACGTGGCTGCTACGGGCTGAGCAAGAACCGTTCTTACCTACGCATCAAAACCACAACGATAGTTTGTCAAGTTGGTGCTGTTTTAACCTTCGCAAGGACCGGGCGTAGCCACACTCGGTTCAACTAAAGTTGGAGAAACTGACACCCGCTAGCCACCTGTGTGCAAAGCACGGCGGTAGAACCAGTCTCGCGTAAGCGTACGCGTAATGTCGGTCCGGGCCGCTTCATCCAACAATACCGCCGAACCAAAGTATGACATGCTGGTAAGCAGTATGACTTATATCGCCCACAACTCACTTGTGTTCTACTCGTGCATATAACATCAAACCATAAAACCTAGGCTTGGATGCCACTGTTGGGGAACGTAGTAATTTCAAAAAAATTCCTACGCACACGCAAGATCATGGTGATGATATAGCAACGAGAGGGGAGAGTGTTGTCTACGTACCCTCGTAGACCGAAGCAGAAGCGTTGACGCAACGTAGAGGAAGTAGTCGTACGTCTTCCCGGTCCAACCGATCCAAGCACCGTTACCCCGGCACCTCCGAGTTCTTGACACACGTACAGCTCGATGATGCACCCCGAACTCCGATCCAGCAGAGGCACGGGGAGGAGTTCCGTCAGCACGATGGCGTGGTGACGATCTTGATGTTCTACTGTCGCAGGGCTTCGCCTAAGCACCGCTACAATATGACCGAGGTGTAATATCGTGGAGGGGGCACCGCACACGGCTAAGGAACGATCTCAATGATCAACTTGTGTGTCTATGGGGTGCCCCTGCCCCCGTATATAAAGGAGTGGAGGAGGGGGAGGGCCGGCCCTCTCTATGGCGCGCCCTAGGGGAGTCCTACTCCCACTGGTAGTAGGATTCCCCTTTTCCTAGTCCAACTAGGAACCCTTCCATGTAGTAGGAGTAGGAGAGAAGGAAAGGGAAGAGAGAAGGAGAAGGAAGGAAGGGGGCGCCCCCCCTCCCTAGTCCAATTCGGACTAGTTCAAGGGGAGCGGTGCGGCCACCCTTTTGGCCCTTTCTCTCCTTTCCCGTATGGCCCAATGAGGCCCAATACGAATTCCCGTAACTCTCCGGTACTCCGAAAAATACCCGAATCACTCGGAACCTTTCCGAACTCCGAATATAGTCGTCCAATATATCGATCTTTACGTCTCGACCATTTCGAGACTCCTCGTCATGTCCCCGATCTCATCCGGGACTCCGAACTCCTTCGGTACATCAAAACTCATAAACTCATAATATAATTGTCATCGAAACCTTAAGCGTGCGGACCCTACGGTTCGAGAACAATGTAGACATGACCGAGACACGTCTCCGGTCAATAACCAATAGCGGGACCTGGATGCCCATATTGGTTCCTACATATTCTACGAAGATCTTTATCGGTCAGACCGCATAACAACATACGTTGTTCCCTTTGTCATCGGTATGTTACTTGCCCGAGATTCGATCGTCGGTATCCAATACCTAGTTCAATCTCGTTACCGGCAAGTCTCTTTACTCGTTTCCATAATGCATCATCTCGCAACTAACTCATTAGTTGCAATGCTTGCAAGGCTTAAGTGATGTGCATTACCGAGAGGGCCCAGAGATACCTCTCCGACATTCAGAGTGACAAATCCTAATATCGAAATACGCCAACCCAACAAGTACCTTTGGAGACACCTGTAGAGCACCTTTATAATCACCTAGTTATGTTGTGACGTTTGGTAGCACACAAAGTGTCATAATCTCATAGTCATGGGAACATGTATAAGTCATGAAGAAAGCAATAGCAACATACTAAACGATCGGGTGCTAAGCTAACGGAATGGGTCATGTCAATCAGATCATTCAACTAATGATGTGATCCCGTTAATCAAACAACAACTCTTTGTCCATGGTTAGGAAACATAATCATCTTTGATTAACAAGCTAGTTAAGTAGAGGCATACTAGTGACACTCTGTTTGTCTATATATTCACACATGTATTATGTTTCTAGTTAATACAATTCTAGCATGAATAATAAACATTTATCATGATATAAGGAAATAAATAATAACTTTATTATTGCCTCTAGGGCATATTTCCTTCAGAGTGATAACCCACAAGTATAGGGGATCACAATAGTTTTTTAGGGTAAGTATTTAACCCAAATTTATAGATTAGACACAAGGGGAGCCAAAGAATATTTGAATGTATTAGCAGCTGAGTTCGCAGAAAAACTGGCCTCAACATTTCAGCAAAGCATTCAAATTCTTCATCATCATTCTTTTTAATTGACTTGGATGGAAAAGGCATAGGTTTTTGAACCCATGGTTCTCTTTCTTTACCGTGTTTTCTAGCAATAAAGTCTCTTTTATCATATCTTTTATTCTTAGGTTGTGGGTTATCAAGATCAATAGGTGGTTCTATCTCAACATCATTATCTGGTTCTTTATCATTATTTGGTTGAGTGTCTTCATGAACCTCATCATTGTCTTTTTCATTATCACTAGGTGGATGTTCATTACCAGATTGATTTTCAGCATCAGAGATAGAAGTTTCATTTTCATTATCAGGAGGTTTGTCTATTTCAGGTTCACTAGAAGAATGCAAAGTCCTATCACTTTTCTTTTTCTTTTTCTTTTTAGAAGGACTAGGTGCACTAATGTTATTTCTTTGCGAATCTTGTTCAATTCTTTTTGGGTGTCCCTCAGGATAAAGTGGTTCCTGAGTCATTTTACCTCCTCTAGTTGCAACTCTAATAGGAAAGTCATGTATATTATGATTCATTTCATCAAGTAATTCTCTTTGTGATCTAGCAACTTGTTCTAGCTGGGTTTGAACCATAGGAGCATGTTTTCCAACACCTCTAACATCATTTGAGATTCTAAATAACAAGTCACTCAATTCAATTGTTTCACAACATTTGCATTGAAGTGGTCTTGTTTTCTAATGTAGTTATCAAACTCATAAAGGCATTGACTAGGATGTTTACCATGAGGATCATCACTATCATTGAATTTCAATAAAGATTTTACCTCTACCACCTTGGGTGGTGGTGGTGCTTCAAGCCCATGTATTTCTTCGACATGTGGTAAATTTTTAACATTCTCGGCCTTAATACCTTTTTCCTTCATAGATTTCTTTGCCTCTTGCATATCTTCAGGACTCAGATATAATATACCCCTCTTCTTCAGAGTGGGTTTAGGCGGTGGTTCAGGAATAGTCCAATCATCATAATTTTTCAATATGTTATTCAATAATTCTTCATCTTGAGCAATAGTTCGCTCTCGGAAAACACAACTAGCACAACTATCTAGGAAGTCCCTAGAAGCATCGCTTAGTCCATTATAGAAGATATCAAGTATTTCATTTTTCTTAAGAGGATGATCAGGCAAAGAATTAAGTAACTGGCAAAGCCTCCCCCAAGCTTGTGGGAGACTCTCTTCTTTAGTTTGAACAAAGTTAAATATTTCCTGTAAGGCAGCTTGTTTCTTATGAGCAGGAAAATATTTTTCAAAGAAGTAGTAAATCATATCCTGGGGACTACGCACACAACCAGGAGAAAGAGTATTGTACCAAGCTTTAGCATCACCCTTTAATAAGAAAGGAAATAATTTGAGAATAAAGTAGTATCAAGTTTTCTCATCATGAGTAAAAAGGGTGGCTATATCATTCAACTTAGTAAGATGTGCCACAACAGTTTCAGTTTCATAATCATAGAAAGGATCAGATTCAACCAAAGTGATTAACTCTGGGTCGACAGAGAATTCATAATCCTTATCAACAATAACAATAGGTGAAGTAGAAAACTTAGGATCACATTTCGTTCTAGCATTCAAAGATTTTTCTTTATACTTGTGTAATAATTTTCTAGATCATCTCTATCCTTACAAGCAAGAATATCTCTAGTAGCCTCTTCACTCATAACATAGCCTTCCGGTACCTTAGGCAATTCATATCTAGGAAGGCTGGCTCTAGCAAGTGTTTCAGGAGTTTCAGTTTCAAGCTCATCATCAGATTCAACAACATCATGTTGTATTACTCTAGCAATTTGTTCATCAAGAAAATCACCAAGTGGCACATCATCATTATCGAGCATGGTACTAGCATCATTCATAGTAGAAGTAGCATCATCAATACCTTGCGACATATCAGAATTAATAGCATGTGGTGGTGTTGCGAGTTTACTCATAACAGAAGGTGAATCTAAAGCAGAACTGGATGGCAGTTCCTTACCTCCCCTCGTACTTGAGGGAAATATCTTAGTCTTTGGATCCTTTAGATTATTCATAGTGATAAATTGATAATAATCTCAAGTGACTCAACAAATATAGCTATGCTCCCCGGCAACGGCGCCAGAAAAAGGTCTTGATAACCCACAAGTATAGGGGATCGCAACAGTTTTCGAGGGTAAGTATTTAACCCAAATTTATAGATTCGACACAAGGGGGGCCAAAGAATATTTGAAGGTATTAGAAGCCGAGTTGTTAATTTAACCACACCTGGAGATTAATTATCTGCAATAAAGTGATTAGTAGCACAGTAGTATGATAGTTTTGATGATAGCGGCAGTAGTAACGGTAACAGTAACAGTGATAGCAGTGATATTGTAGCAGTAATGATAGCAGTAGCAACAGTAGTAACTTAGCAAGAACAATGTGAGATAAATTTGTAGGCATTGGATTGGTGACTTGTTGGATGATATTCATCATGCCACAGTTATAACCTAGGGCGATACGTCACTAGCTCCAGTTCATCGATATAATGTAGGCATGTATTCCGTAAATAGTCATACGTGCTTTATTAAAAGAACTTGCATGACATCTTTTGTCCTAGCCTCCCATGGCAGTGGGGTCCATATTGGAAACTAAGGGATATTAAGGCCTCCTTTTAATAGAGAACCGGAACAAAGCATTAACACATAGTGAATACATGAACTCCTCAAACTACGGTCATCACCGAGAGTGGGCCCGGTTCTTGTCACTCCGGGGTTGTTGGATCATAACCATAGTAGGTGACTATAACTTGCAAGATCGGATCTAAAACATGGATATAATGATGAATTCATAAACGGTTCAGATCTGAGTTCATGGCACCCGGGCCCAAAGTGACAAACATTAAGCATAGCAAAGTCATAGCAATATCAATCTAAGAAAATAATGGATACTAGGGATCAGGCCCTAACAAAACTAACTCGATTACATGATGAATCTCATCCAACTCCTCACGGACCAGTGAGCCTATGAAGGAATTACTCACTCCCGGTGGGGAGAATCGTGGAATTGGCGATGGAGATGGGTTGGTGATGACGAAAAACGAAGATCCCCCTCTCCGGAGCCCCAAACGGACTCAAGATCTGCCCTCCCGAGGAAGAATAGGGCTTGGTGGCGGCTCCATCTCGTGATCATGATAATTCTTTCTTCCTGGTTTTTTTCTGGAAATGTGTGATTTTATAGTATCAGTGTTGGGGAACGTAGTAATTTCAAAAAAATTCCTACGCACACGCAAGATCATGGTGATGCATAGCAACGAGAGGGGAGAGTGTTGTCTACGTACCCTCGTAGACCGAAGCGGAAGCGTTGATGCAACATAGAGGAAGTAGTCGTACGTCCTCCCGGTCCAACCGATCCAAGCACCGTTACTCCGGCACCTCCGAGTTCTTGACACACGTACAGCTCGATGACGCACCCCGATCTCCGATCCAGCAGAGGCGCGGGGGGAGTTCTGTCAGCACGACGGCGTGGTGACGATCTTGATGTTCTCCTGTCGCAGGGCTTCTCGTAAGCACCGCTACAATATGACCGAGGTGTAATATCGTGGAGGGGGGCACCGCACACGGCTAAGGAACGATCTCAATGATCAACTTGTGTGTCTAGGGTGCCCCCCTACCCCCGTATATAAAGGAGGGAGGGAGGAGGTGGCCGGCCCAAGGGGGAGGCGCGCCATAGGGGGGAGAAACCTACTCCAAGTAGGTTTCCCCTCCTTTTCCTAATCCAAGATGGAGGGGGAAGGAAGGAGTAGTAGTAGTAGGAAGGAAGAGGGGGAAGGAGAGAAGGAAAGGGGGGGTCGGCCCCCTTCCCAATTCGGATTGGGCTTGGGGGGGCGCGCCCCCTCCCTTGCTCCTTCTCCCTCCCTTCCAATAGGGCCCAATAAGGCCCATATACTTACCGGGGGGTTCCGGTAACCTCCCGGAGCTCCGGTATATTCCCAAACTCTTCCGGAACCTCTCCGGTGTCCAAATATATCCGTCCAATATATCAATCTTTATGTCTCGACCATTTCGAGACTCCTCGTTATGTCCATGATCACATCCGGGACTCCGAACAAACTTCGGTACATCAAAATACATAAACTCATAATATAACTGTCATCGAAACCTTAAGCGTGCGGACCCTACGGTTCAAGAACAATGTAGACATGACCGAGACACGTCTCTGGTCAATAACCAATAGCGGGACCTGGATGCCCATATTGGTTCCTACATATTCTACGAAGATCTTTATCGGTCAAACCGCACAACAACATACGTTGTTCCCTTTGTCATCGGTATGTTACTTGCCCGAGATTTGATCGTCGGTATCCAATACCTAGTTCAATCTCGTTACCGGCAAGTCTCTTTACTCGTTCCGTAATACGTCATCTCATAACTAACTCATTAGTTACATGCTTGCAAGGCTTAGGTGATGAGTATTATCGAGAGGGCCCAGAGATACCTCTCCAACAATCGGAGTGACAAATCCTAATCTTGAAATATGCCAACTCAACATGTACCTTCGGAGACACCTGTAGTACTCCTTTATAATCACCCAGTTACGTTGTGACGTTTGGTAGTACCCAAAGTGTTCCTCCGGTAAACGGGAGTTGCATAATTCTCATAGTTACAGGAACATGTATAAGTCATGAAGAAAGCAATAGCAGAATACTAAACGATCAAGTGCTAAGCTAACGGGATGGGTCATGTCAATCACATCATTCTCCTAATGATGTGATCCCATTTAATCAAATGACAACACATGTCTATGGTTAGGAAACATAACCATCTTTGATTAATGAGCTAGTCAAGTAGAGGCATACTAGTGACTATATGTTTGTCTATGTATTCACACATGTATTATGTTTCCGGTTAATACAATTCTAGCATGAATAATAAACATTTATCATGATATGAGGAAATAAATAATAACTTCGTTATTGCCTCTAGGGCATATTTCCTTCAGTCTCCCACTTGCACTAGAGTCAATAATCTAGTTCACATCGCCATGTGATTTAACACCAATATTCATATATGTATATGATTAACACCCATAGTTCACATCATCATGTGACCAACATCCAAAGGGTTTACTAGAGTCAATAATCTAGTTCACATCGCTATGTGATTAACACCCAAAGAGTACTAAGGTGTGATCATGTTTTGCTCGTGAGAGAAGCTTAGTCAACGGGTCTGTCACATTCAGAGCCGTATGTATTTTGCAAATATTTTATGTCCACAATGCTCTGGACGGAGCTACTCTAGCTAATTGCTCCCACTTTTAATATGTATCCAGGTTGAGACTTAGAGTCATCTGGATCAGTGTAAAAGTTTGCACTGATGTAACTTTTACAACAAACTCTTTTATCACCTCCATAATCGAGAAACATCTCCTTAATCCTTACTAAGGATATTCTTGACCAATGTCCAGTGATCTACTCCTAGATCACTATTGTACTCCCTTGCCAAATTCAGAGCAAGGTATACAATAGGTCTGGTACATAGCATAGCATACTTTATAGAACCTCTGACTGAGGCATAGGGAATGACTTTTCATTCTCTTTCTATTTTCTGCTGTGGTCGGGATTTGAGTCTTACTCAATTTCATACCTTTGCAACACAGGCAAGAACTCTTTCTTTGACTGTTCCATTTTGAACTATTTCAAAATCTTGCCAAGGTATGTACTCATTGAAAATCTTATCAAGCGTCTTGATCTATCTCAATAGATCTTGATGCTCAATATGTAAGTAGCTTTTACTGAGGTCTTTTCTTTTTAAAGAACTCCTTCAAAACACTCCTTTATGCTTTGCAGAAAAATTCTACATCATTTTTTATCAACAATATGTCACTCACATATACTAATCAGAAAGGTTGTAGTGCTCCCACTCACTTTATTGTAAATACAGGCTTCATCGTAAGTCCATATAAAACTATATGCTTTGATCAACTTATCAAAGCGTATATTCCAACTCCGAGATGCTTGCACCAGTCCATAGATGGATCGCTGGAGCTTGCACATTTTGTTAGCACCTTTAGGATTGACAAAACCTTCTAGTTGCATCATATACAACTCTTCTTTAATAAATCCATTAAGGAATGCAGTTTTGACATCCATTTACCAGATTTCATAAAATGTGGCAATTGCTAACATGATTCAGATAGACTTAAGCATCGATACGAGTGAGAAAATCTCATCGTATTCAACACCTTTGAACTTTGTTGAAAACCTTTTGCAACAAGTCGAGCTTAGTGGATAGTAACACTACTATCAGTGTTCGTCTTCCTCTTGAAGATCCATTTATTTAACATGGATTGCTGATCATCGAGCAAGTCAATCAAAGTCCATACTTTGTTCTCATACATGGATTATATCTCAGATTTTATGGCTTCAAGCCATTTCGTGGAATCTGGGCTCATCATCGCTTCCTCATAGTTCGTAGGTTTATCATAGTCTAGTAACATGACTTTCAGAACAGGATTACCGTACCACTCTGGTGCGGACCGTACTCTGGAAAACCTACGAGGTTCTGTAGTAACTTGATCTGAAGTTTCATGATCATCATCATTAGCTTCCTCACTAATTGGTGTAGGAATCACTGGAACTGATTTTAGTGATGAACTATTTTCCAATTCGGGAGAAGGTACAAATTACCTTATCAAGCTCTACTTTCCTCCCACTCACTTCTTTCGAGAGAAATTCCTTCTCTAGAAAGGATCCGAATTTAGCAACGAAAATCTTGCCCTCAGATCTGTGATAGAAGGTGTACCCAATAGTTTCCTTTGGGTATTCTATGAAGACGCACTTATTCGATTTGGGTTCGAGCTTATCAGGATGAAACCTTTTCACATAAGCATCGCAACTCCAAATTTTTAGAAACGACAGCTTAGGTTTATTGCTAAACCATAGTTCATACGGTGTCGTCTCAACGGATTTAGATGGTGCCCTATTTAATGTGAATGCAGCTGTCTCTAATGCATAACCCCAAAACGATATTGGTAAATCAGTAAGAGACATCATAGATTGCACCATATCCAATAAAGTGCGGCTACGACGTTTGGACACACCATAACGTTGTGGTGTTCCAGGTGGCATGAGCTGTGAAACTATTTCACATTGTTTTAATTGAAGACCAAACTCGTAACTCAAATATTCATCTCCACAATCAGATCGCAGAAACTTTATTTTCTTGTTACGATGATTTTCCACTTCACTCTGAAATTCTTTGAACCTTTCAACTATTTTAGACTTATGTTTCATCAAGTAGATATACCCATATCTGCTCAAATCATCTGTGAAGGTCAGAAAATAACGATACTTGCCATGAGCCTCAACACTCATTGGATCGCATACATCGGTATGTATTATTTCCAATAAGTCAGTAGCTCGTTCCATTGTTCCGGAGAACGGTGTTTTAGTCATATTTCCCAAAAGGCACGGTTCGCAAGTACCAAGTGATTCATAATCAAGTGGTTCCAAAAGTCCATCAGTATGGAGTTTCTTCATGCGCTTTACACCGATATGACCTAAACGGCAGTGCCACAAATAAGTTGCACTATCATTATTAACTTTGCATCTTTTGGTTTCAATATTATGAATATGTGTATCACTAAGATCGAGATCCAATGAACCATTTTCATTGGGTGTGTAACCATATAAGGTTTTATTCATGTAAACAGAACAACAGTTTATTCTCTTACTTAAATGAATAACCGTATTGCAATAAACACGATCAAATCATATTCATGCTCAACGCAAACGCTAAATAACATTTATTTAGGTTTAACACTTATCCCGAAAGTTTAGGGAGTGTGCGATGATGATCATATCAATCTTGAAACTACTTTCAACACACAACGTCACTTCACCCTTAACTAGTTTCTGTTTATTCTGCAACTCCCGTTTCGAGTTACTACTCTTAGCAACTGAACCAGTACCAAATACTGAGGGGTTGCTATAAACACTAGTAAGGCACATATCAATAATCTGTATATCAAGTATACCCTTGTTCACTTTGCCATCCTTCTTATCCACCAAATACTTTAGGGCATTTCCGCTTCCAGTGACCATTCCCTTTGCAGTGTAAACACTCAGTTTCAGGCTATGGTCCAGCTTTGGGCATCTTCGCAGGAGTGACAACTTGCTTGTCTTTCCACTTGAAGTTCCCTTTCTTTCCCTTTGCCCTTCTCTTGAAACTAGTGGTCTTGTCAATCAACACTTGATGCTCTTTCTTGATTTCTACCTTCGTCGATTTCAACATCATGAAGAGCTCGGGAATCGTTTTCGTCATCCCTTGCATACTATAGTTCATCACGAAGTTCTAGTAACTTAGTGATGGTGACTAGAGAATTCTGTCAATCACTATCTTATCTGGAAGATTAACTCCCACTTGATTCAAGCGATTGAAGTACCCAGACAATCTGAGCACATGCTCACTAGTTGAGCGATTCTCCTCCATCTTTTAGCTATAGAACTTGTTGGAGACTTCATATCTCTTAACTCGGGTATTTGCTTGAAATATTAACTTCAACTCCTGGAACATCTTATATGGTCCATGACGTTCAAAAACGTCTTTGAAGTCCCGATTCTAAGCCGTTAAGCATGGTGCACTAAACTATCAAGTAGTCATCATATTGAGCTTAGCTAAACGTTCATAATGTCTGCATCTGCTCCTGCAATAGGTCTGTCACCTAGCGGTGCATTAAGGACATAATTCTTCTGTGCAGCAATGAGGATAAACCTCAGATCACGGATCCAATCCGCATCATTGCTACTAATATTTTCAATACAATTTTCTCTAGGAACATATCAAAATAAACATATGAAAGCAACAATGCAAGCTATTGATCTACAACATAATTTGCAAAATACTACCAGGACTAAGTTCATGATAAATTTAAGTTCAATTAATCATATTACTTAAGAACTCCCACTTAGATAGACATCTCTCTAGTCATCTAAGTGATCACGTGATCCAAATCAACTAAACCATGTCCGATCATCACGTGAGATGGAGTGGTTTCAATGGTGAACATCGCTATGTTGATCATATCTACTATATGATTCACGCTCGACCTTTCGGTCTCCATGTTCTGAGGCCATATCTGTATATGCTAGGCTCGTCAAGTATAACCTGAGTATTCCGCGTGTGCAACTGTTTTGCACCCGTTGTATTTGAACGTAGAGCCTATCACACTCGATCATCACGTGGTGTCTCAGCACGAAGAACTTTCGCAACGGTGCATACTCAGGGAGAACACTTCTTGATTATTTTAGTGAGAGATCATCTTAAAATGCTACCGTCAAACAAAGCAAGATAAGATGCATAAAGGATAAACATCACATGCAATCAATATAAGTGATATGATATGGCCATCATCATCTTGTGCTTGTGATCTCCATCTTCGAAGCACCGTCGTGATCACCATCGTCACCGGCGCGACACCTTGATCTCCATCGTAGCATCGTTGTTGTTACGCCATCTATTGCTTCTACGACTATCGCTACCGCTTAGTGATAAAGTAAAGCAATTACAGGGTGTTTGCATTTCATACAATAAAGCGACAACCATAAGGCTCCTACCAGTTGCCGATAATTTCGGTTACAAAACATGATCATCTCATACAATAAAATATAGCATCACGTCTTGACCATATCACATCACAACATGCCCTGCAAAAACAAGTTAGACGTCCTCTACTTTGTTGTTGCAAATTTTACGTGGTTGCTACGGGCTTAGCAAGAACCGTTCTTACCTACGCATCAAAACCACAATGATAGTTTGTCAAATAGACTCCGTTTTAACCTTCACAAGGACCGGGCGTAGCCACACTCGGTTCAACTAAAGTTGGAGAAACTGACACCCGCCAGCCACCTGTGTGCAAAGCACGTCGGTAGAACCAGTCTCGCGTAAGCGTACGCGTAATGTCGGTCCGGGCCGCTTCATCCAACAATACCGCTGAACCAAAGTATGACATGCTGGTAGGCAGTATGACTTATATCGTCCACAACTCACTTGTGTTCTACTCGTGCATATAACATCAATGCATAAAACCTAGGCTCTGATACCACTGTTGGGGAACGTAGTAATTTCAAAAAAATTCCTACGCACACGCAAGATCATGGTGATGCATAGCAACGAGAGGGGAGAGTGTTGTCTACGTACCCTCGTAGACCGAAGCGGAAGCGTTGACGCAACGTAGAGGAAGTAGTCGTACGTCCTCCCGGTCCAACCGATCCAAGCACCGTTACTCCAACACCTCCGAGTTCTTGAAACACGTACAGCTCGATGACGCACCCCGATCTCCGATCCAGCAGAGGCGCGGGGGGAGTTCCGTCAGCACGACGGCGTGGTGACGATCTTGATGTTCTCCTGTCGCAGGGCTTCTCGTAAGCATTGCTACAATATGACCGAGGTGTAATATCGTGGAGGGGGGCACCGCACACGGCTAAGGAACGATCTCAATGATCAACTTGTGTGTCTAGGGTGCCCCCCTACCCCCGTATATAAAGGAGGGAGGGAGGAGGTGGCCGGCCCAAGGGGGAGGCGCGCCATAGGGGGGAGAAACCTACTCCAAGTAGGTTTCCCCTCCTTTTCCTAATCCAAGATGGAGGGGGAAGGAAGGAGTAGTAGTAGGAAGGAAGAGGGGGAAGGAGAGAAGGAAAGGGGGGGCCGGCCCCCTTCTCAATTCGGATTGGGCTTGGGGGGGCGCGCCCCCTCCCTTGCTCCTTCTCCCTCCCTTCCAATAGGGCCCAATAAGGCCCATATACTTACCGGGGGGTTCCGGTAACCTCCCGGAGCTCCGGTATATTCCCAAACTCTTCCGGAACCTTTCCGGTGTCCAAATATATCCGTCCAATATATCAATCTTTATGTCTCGACCATTTAGAGACTCCTCGTTATGTCCGTGATCACATCCGGGACTCCGAACAAACTTCGGTACATCAAAATACATAAACTCATAATATAACTGTCATCGAAACCTTAAGCGTGCGGACCCTACGGTTCGAGAACAATGTAGACATGACCGAGACACGTCTCTGGTCAATAACCAATAGCGGGACATGGATGCCCATATTGGTTCCTACATATTCTACGAAGATCTTTATCGGTCAAACCGCACAACAACATACGTTGTTCCCTTTGTCATCGGTATGTTACTTGCCCGAGATTTGATCGTCGGTATCCAATACCTAGTTCAATCTCGTTACCGGCAAGTCTCTTTACTCGTTCCGTAATACGTCATCTCATAACTAACTCATTAGTTACATGCTTGCAAGGCTTAGGTGATGAGTATTACCGAGAGGGCCCAGAGATACCTCTCCAACAATCGGAGTGACAAATCCTAATCTTGAAATATGCCAACTCAACATGTACCTTCGGAGACACCTGTAGTACTCCTTTATAATCACCCAGTTACGTTGTGACGTTTGGTAGTACCCAAAGTGTTCCTCCGGTAAACGGGAGTTGCATAATTCTCATAGTTACAGGAACATGTATAAGTCATGAAGAAAGCAATAGCAGAATACTAAACGATCAAGTGCTAAGCTAACGGGATGGGTCATGTCAATCACATCATTCTCCTAATGATGTGATCCCATTTAATCAAATGACAACACATGTCTATGGTTAGGAAACATAACCATCTTTGATTAATGAGCTAGTCAAGTAGAGGCATACTAGTGACTATATGTTTGTCTATGTATTCACACATGTATTATGTTTCCGGTTAATACAATTCTAGCATGAATAATAAACATTTATCATGATATGAGGAAATAAATAATAACTTTATTATTGCCTCTAGGGCATATTTCCTTCAATCAGGGGGTCGTCTGCGAGGCCACCAGGTGGGTACAACCCACCTGGGTGCGCTAGGAGAGGGGGGGCGCCCTGGTGGGTTGTGCCCACCCAGGTGCCCCTCTCCTGCAGGTCTTGGCTCCAGAAATTCTTATTATTGATATAAAAAATCCTTGCAAAGTTTTGTTCCATTCCGAGAACTTTTATTTCTGCACAAAAACAACACCATGGTAGTTCTGCCGAAAACAACGTCAGTCTGGGGTTAGTTTCATTCAAATCGTGCAAATTAGAGTCCGAAACAAGAGGAAAAGCGTGAGAAAAGTAGATACGTTGGAGACGTATCTACTTGGCCAAGCTGAAACATTTGCTTGTCCTCAAGCAATTCAGTTGATAAACTGAAAGTGAGAAAGAAAAACTTTTACGAACTCGTTTGCTCTTGTTTGCATAAATAAGCTTAAACAACACCCAGGTTTTCAGCCAACATTATTTTTTTTTGATAGAAAGACTGTAAGGGAACCCCCTATAGTATAACTAACCATGTCAACAATAACATTTAAAGATTATAATGACTCATACAATGACATAATCAGCTAGCGAGCAATAATAAAATATCTCAAACAGCAACACGTTGTCAAAACAACCATGATATAATATGACAATAGTGGTATCTCGCTAGCCCTTTCTGAGACCTTAAAACATAAATGCATAGCACCTCCAAAGTTCAAGCAGCGACTAAACATTGCAATTCATGGTAGAAAAGATCCAGTCATGATGCACCCAACATTAGCTACACATAATGCATAAATCATGACAGTTGTGCTCTACTCAGTTTTCGGTGCTTGTTTTAGAAGGTGGTGACACAACATAAAAGTAAATAGATAGTCCCTTCGTAGAGGGAAGCAGTGATTTGCAGAGATGCCAGAGCTCAATTTTTTTAAAACATAGATAAATGATATTTTGAGACATGCACCCCTCTTATTCGCTTCACGACCATCAGTTATCAATATCTTCCATGCTAAGCACGCTAGTGGAGGTTCCCAAGCGATAAAAGTAAAGGTTTACTTCCCCTCCACCATCAATCACACTCCACGGCTTGTCCGAAACAACGGGTGTCGTCCATACCAACATCAGTCCTGAGGGAGTTTTGTTTAATTATTTGTATTTTTGAGTTCGGGACTGGGAATCCCTAATACCGCCCATTTTATCATGCGATGGCGAGTGAATAAACACTCGACCTGAGAATAACCCGCTTAGCATGGAAGATGCCCACCACCTCCTGTCGTTCCACGAATGATCCAGGCACACAAAAAAAGATAACTTTTAGAAGTTTTTAGAGGTGGCACATGCAAATTTACTTAGGACGGCAGGGTAATACCGCATATAGGTAGGTATGGTGGACTCATCTGGAATAACTTTGGGTTTCAAGGTTTTTGATGTACAAGCAGAATTCCCACTTAGTACAGGCAAAGGCTGGCAATTAAGATTGAGAAGCGGCCAGCTAGAGAACAACAACGATCATAACCATGCATTATGCGTAAGTAATATTGGACACTAGCATGAGTAGGATATGAACACCATGAACATAAATATCATAGAGGCTATGTTGGTTTTGATTCAACTACATGCATGAACATGTGCCAAGTCAAGACACTTGAACATTGAGAGGAGGATACCATATCATCATACTACATCACAATTATTTTAACGCTATGTTGATATACAAGATAAATCACCATCAACTCCCAGCTACTTATGCATGGCATGAGAAACTATAATCTCTAATTGTCATTGCAAACATGTTTAATCATAATGGGCTGAATCATGGACACTAGGTTAAACATATTTACAAAAACAGAACAAGTCGAGTTCATACCAGTTTCTCCCTGCCACGACCAGTCCATCGGATGTCGTCATTATTGCCTTTCACTTGCACGACCGAAAGATATGAAAATAATAATAGTGCAAGAATGCTGTGGACTAAGCTGGAATCTGCAAATATTTTATTCAACAGGAGAAGGCAGGGTAAAATGTGCTCTTATTAGTTCAACAATTATTCATATGAGTCACTCAACATTTTCATTGTGGTCTTTTCCTTGGTAAGACTCGAATAAAAAGAAAAGAAGTTCACAGAAACACACTGAAATATTTTTGGAGTTTTTGATTTTCTAGAATGGGAAAATAAAAGGGAAAAGAAAAAACGAGAAAATATTTACACGGGAAAGCTCCCAACAAGCAAAAGAAGAACAAGGAAATCTTTTCGGATTTTCTTTTTAATACTACTACTAAGTATCCAAAGAAAGTAAATTACTACAACTACTTTTTTTGTTTTTCTAAAGTTTTTAAAACACACAAGAAGAAAGTAAGAAAATAAATCTAAGCATGGATGATACAATAAAAAAGTGTGAACACCGACAAATAGAATGATGTGCATGAACATGAATATAATGTCGATGAGAAACACGTACTCCCCCAAGCTTAGGCTTTTGGCCTAAGTTGGCAATCGACCAGTAGCCTAGAGGGTAGTAGCGGTGCTGAGGAGCGGGCATCCACTCATCCCACTGCCGAGGCTCCTCCTGTGCTGCCTCCGCAGCAGCCTGAGCGTTCCGGTAGGCAATGATGTCTGCAGGCATAATCCTATATCCGCCCCTGGCAACAGAATCAAACAAAGCAGGAGTACGTAATGGAATTATATCACGAGTTCTTACACTAAAAACCAGGTTATACGGAATAGGGATGTGAGGACATTCGATATCAGTAAAATGGTGGTGATCCATGGCTGCACGGTCGAGGTAAACTTTGGTCAGAGAGTAATCATGAGGGCGTATCTCAACCTCGAAGTGATCCTCCAAACGGGTAGCAAAAATCCCACCATGTATTTTACCCTGGGATTTATTAAGATGCAGGCAACGAGCCACGATAGCTCTCAAGCTATGCGTGTTGTTGCCCTCAAGTGCACGACGTAAAACAGCAAGGTCTGGTGAACTAAGGGGTTGTTTGGTTCCTAGCCACACCTTACCACACTTTGCCACTGATGACCCACAAGTATAGGGGATCTATCGTAGTACTTTCGATAAGTAAGAGTGTCGAACCCAACGAGGAGCAGAAGGAAATGATAAGCGGTTTTCAGCAAGGTATTCTCTGCAAGTACTGAAATAAGTGGTAACAGATAGTTTTCTGATAAGATAAATGGTAACGAGCAACAAGTAACAAAAGTAAATAAAGTGCAGCAAGGTGGCCCAATCCTTTTTGTAGCAAAGGACAAGCCTGGACAAACTCTTATAATAGGAAAAGCGCTCCCGAGGACACATGGGAATATCGTCCAGCTAGTTTTCATCACGCTCATATGATTCGCGTTTGGTACTTTGATAATTTGATATGTGGGTGGAACGGTGCTTGGTACTGCCCTTACTTGGACAAGCATCCCACTTATGATTAACCTCTATTGCAAGCATCCGCAACTACAACAAAAGTATTAAGGTAAACCTAATCATAGCATGAAACATATGGATCCAAATCAGCCCCTTACGAAGCAACGCATAAACTAGGGTTTAAGCTTCTGTCACTCTAGCAACCCATCATCTACTTATTTCTTCCTAATGCCTTCCTCTAGGCCCAAATAATGGTGAAGTGTTATGTAGTCGACGTTCACATAACACCACTAGAGGTTAGACAACATACATCTTATCAAAATATCGAACGAATACCAAATTCACATGACTACTAATAGCAAGACTTCTCCCTTGTCCTCAGGAACAAACGTAACTACTCACAAAGCATATTCATGTTCATAATCAGAGGGGTAATAATGTGCATAAAGGATCTGAACATATGGTCTTCCACCAAATAAACCAACTAGCATCAACTACAAGGAGTAATCAACACTACTAGCAACCTACTAGCACCAATCCCGGACTTGGAGACAAGAATTGGATACAAGAGATGAACTAGGGTTTGGAGATGAGATGGTGTTGGTGAAGATGTTGATGGAGATTGCCCTCTCCCAATGAGAGGAGCGTTGGTGATGACGATGGTGATGATTTCCCCCTCCCGGAGGGAAGTATCCCCGGCAGAATAGCTCTGCCGGAGCCCTAGTTTGGTTCCGCCAAGGTTCCGCCTCGTGGCGGCGGAGTCTCGTCCCGAAAGGTTCTCTTCTATTTTTTTCTCATCGAAAAACTTCATATAGGAGAAGATGGACGTCGGAGAGCCACCAGGGGGCCCACGAGGTAGGGGGCGCGCCCAGGGGGGAGGGCGCGCCCCCCACCCTCGTGAGCAGGGTGTGGGACCCCTGGCCGTCATCTTTGGCGACGGTTTTTCTTTATTTATTTTAAGGTATTCCGTGGGGTTTTAGGACTTTTGGAGTTGCGCAGAATAGTCCTTCAATATTTTCTCCTCTTCCAGCCCAGAATTCCAGCTGCCGGCATTCTCCCTCTTCATGTAAACCTTGTAAAATAAGAGAGAATAGCCATAAGTATTGTGACATAACGTGAAATAACAGCCCATAATGCAATAAATATTGATATAAAAGCAAGATGCAAAATGGATGTATCAACTCCCCCAAGCTTAGACCTCGCTTGTCCTCAAGCGAAAAGCCGATAACAATAAATATGTCCTCATGTTTAGAGGTAGAGGCGTCGATAAAAATAAAATACGGACATGAAGGCATCATCATTATTTCATAACAGCAACATATATAGAATTTGTCATAAGGTCATTCAAGTTCAAGTGATGATCTTTTCACAAAGCCAAAGTATGAATCAGAAACCTTATTGAGCACCAAAAAATTATACCCTCAGTCATTGAAACAATTGCAATTTATCATAACATCGGGAAGAGTCTATGTTAGAGCTTAAAAGCAAGTCAACATACTCAACTATCACTTAGTCCTTCATAATTGCTAACACTCACGCAATACTTGTGGTTACGGAGTTTTAACCAGACACAGAGAAAGATAGGGGCTTATAGTTTTGCCCCACAACCTTTTACCTCAAGGGTAATGTCAACAATAATAATTCATGCTCCCCCACATCCAATTAGATATATATATCATGTTCTTTCCAACATGCTGAGCTTGCCAAATGATAAAATAAAAAGGAGAAGGTGAAGATCACCGTGACTCTTGCATAAGGTAGAGGATAATAATAAAAGATAGGCCCTTCGCAGAGGGAAGCAGAGGTTGTCATGCGCTTTTAGGGTTGATGCACAAAATCTTAATGCAAAAGAACGTCACTTTACATTGCCCCTTGTATGTGAACCTTTATTATGCAGTCCGTCGCTTTTATTGCGTCCACAACAAGTTCGTGCAAAGTTTATTTTCTCCGCACTAATAAATCATGCATATTTAGAGAGCAATTTTTATTGCTTGCACCGATGACAACTTACTTGAAGGATCTTACTCAATCCATAGGTAGATATGGTGGACTCTCATGGCAAAACTGGTTTAAGGGTATTTGGAAGCACAAGTAGTATTTCTACTCAGTGCTGAGAATTTGGCTAGCATGAGGGGGAAAGGCAAGCTCAACACGGTAGAGGATCCATGACTACATACTTTATCCCAGATATAAGAAAACATAACTCATTATGTTGTCTTCCTTGTCCAACCTCAACTCTTTAGCATGTCATATTTTAATGAGTGCTCCCAATCATAAAAGATGTCAATGATAATATATCTATATGTGAAACCTCTCTTCCCTTATTACTTCCTATTAATTGCAACGATGACCAAAGCTATATTTGTCAACTCCCAACAACTTTTAATCATTGTATTCTTTCTATGTGAAGTCATTACTTTCAATAAGATCAATATGAACTCTTTGATTCTTTTTATTCTTTTTCTTCTAATCACCCAAGATCATGGCAAAATACTCAAGCCCTTGACTCAACACTAATCTTTATTATATAGCTCACGGACTCGATTACAACGAAGGATCATAAAGCAAAACTTAAAACTAGATCATGCCATGACTTCATTCTACTAAATCAAGATACTACTAATAGGATCGAACTAAGAAAAACGGTAAAGATAGGAGTTGTGATGGTGCGATACCAGGGCACCTCCCCCAAGCTTGGCAGTTGCCAAGGGGAGTGCCCATACCAATGTGATTATGTCTCCTTCTTGTTGTTGGCGGTGGAGGTGTTGATGATGATGCAAGCTTGTCGTCCACCTTCCATGGCATAGGCTCACCATCATAGAAGGATGATCGAGTCTCCGGAATCCTCAAATCTGCAGCCAAACTCATCCTCTTGAATCTATATTCATACTCACAGTTTTGGTTTTGCAGATCATAGATTTGGGCTTGGAGGTGCTCGATCTTCTCATGTAGCTTGAAGATGGCTTCCTCGGTCTTCTTGGCATCCGGCTCATAGTTGTTGGTGAACTCCGCGAGCATCTTGTGGGTAGCGTTGATTCCACGCTCCACCATCCCCTGGCACTTGAAAACTTGTTGCTCCATTGCTTCGAGCCTCAACTCCACGCTTCCGGTTCCCTTTGGTCCCTCAACATCGCGGATGTGCAGCAACCCATCACGCATCTCAAAGGTTTGAGGGTGTCACAGCACCTCCGCGAGGTAAGGGTTGATCACCTTCTCGAAGAACTTGTCCTTGGAAGCACTTGGGGTCGTCATGATGATCTAGACATGTCAGAAAAACAGCTCGAAACAAGAACAGGGGAGATTCGCGTGATACAAGAGTCAAAACCTTCGGGAGTATATATAATGATTTTTTACCGACCAAAATACGTATCGTGCAAGGAAACGGAGTCCAGAGGGCACACGAGGTGCTCACGAGGTAGGGGGCGCGCCCTCCACCCTCGTGGAGGCCTCGTGTCCTCCCCGGACTGCTACTTATTTTTCTATTTTTCTAAATATTCCAAAACAGAGAAATATTGCCTTAAAAATTGTTTTGGAGTCAGTTTACTTACCGTACCACATACCTATTCCTTTTCGGGGTCTGGAACGTTCTGGAAGGTGTCCCTTATGTACTCCTCCGGGGTTACGGTTTCAATAATATTAGTTTCAACATTTATAGGATTACCTGAGATATAGTGTTTGATCCTTTGACCGTTTACCACCTCCGGATTTGTGCCTGCAAAGTTGTTGGTTTTTATGGCACCGGAACGATAAACCTCCTCGATAACGTTGGGACCTTCCCATTTGGAGAGAAGTTTTCCTGCAAAAAATCTTAAACGAGAATTGTATAGCAATACATAATCACCTACATTAAACTCACGTTTTTGTATCCTTTTGTCATGCCATCTTTTAACTTTTTCTTTGAACAACTTGGCATTTTCATAAGCTTGGGTTCTCCATTCATCTAGTGAGCTAATATCAAATAACCTCTTCTCACCGGCAAGTTTGAAATCATAGTTGAGCTCTTTAATAGCCCAATATGCCTTATGTTCTAGTTCGAGAGGTAAGTGACATGCTTTTCCATAAACCATTTTATATGGAGACATACCCATAGGATTTTTGTATGCAGTTCTATAGGCCCATAATGCATCATTAAGTTTCTTGGACCAATTCTTCCTAGACCTATTGGCAGTCTTTTGCAAAATTAATTTGAGCTCTCTATTGCTCAATTCTACCTGACCACTAGACTGCGGGTGATATGGAGATGCAATTCTATGATTAACATCGTATTTAGCAAGCATCTTACGGAAAGCACCATGAATAAAGTGTGAACCACCATCAGTCATTAAGTATCTAGGGACTCCAAACCTCAAAAAAATAACTTCCTTAAGCATTCTAATAGAAGTGTTATGATCAGCACTACTAGTTGGAATAGCTTCTACCCACTTAGTAACGTAATCAACAGCAACTAAAATATGAGTATATCCATTAGAGGCAGGAAAAGGTCCCATATAATCAAAGCCCCAAACATCAAATGGTTCAATAACAAGTGAATAATTCATAGGCATTTCTTGACATCTACTAATATTACCAATTCTTTGACATTCATCGCAAGACAACACAAACTTACGGGCATCCTTGAAGAGAGTAGGCCAATAAAAACCGGATTGCAGTACCTTATGTGCAGTTCTATCTCCAGCGTGGTGTCCTCCATAAGCTTCGGAGTGACACTTGCGTAGGATATGTTCCTGTTCATGCTCAGGTACACAACATCTAATAACACCATCTACTCCTTCTTTATAAAGATGTGGGTCATCCCAAAAGTAATGTCGCAAGTCATAGAAAAACTTTTTCTTTTGTTGGTATGTGAAGCTAGGTGGTATAAATTTAGCAACAATATAATTAGCATAATCAGCATACCATGGAGTGCTACGAGAAGTGCTTATGACATTTAGTTGCTCATCAAGAAAGCTATCATCAATAGGTAGTGGGTCATCAAGAACATTCTCTAACCTAGATAAGTTGTCTGCAACGGGGTTCTCAGCTCCTTTTCTATCAACAATATGCAAATCAAATTCTTGCAGCAGGAGAACCCATCTAATGAGTCTAGGTTTTGCATCTTTCTTTTCCATAAGATATTTAATAGCAGCATGATCAGTGTGAATAGTAACTTTAGAATCAACAATATAGGGTCTGAATTTATCACAAGCAAATACAACTACTAAAAGTTCCTTTTCGGTAGTAGCGTAATTTCTTTGAGCATTGTCTAGAGTCTTACTAGCATAATGGATAACATTCTATTTCTTATCAACTCTTTGCCCTAGAACAGCACCTACAGCATAATCACTAGCATCACACATAATTTCAAAGGGTAAATTCCAATCAGGTGGCTGAACAACAGGTGCAGAGACTAATGCTTTCTTAAGTATTTCAAATGCTTCTACACAATCATCATCAAAGACAAATGGTACATCTTTTTGTAATAAATTAGTCAGAGGCCGAGAGATTTTTGAGAAGTCCTTAATGAACCTCCTGTAAAATCCGGCGTGACCAAGGAAACTTCTTATACCTTTGATGTCCTTGGGACATGGCATCTTTTCAGTAGCATCAACCTTGGCTTTATCAACTTCAATACCTCTTTCAGAAACTTTGTGCCCCAAAACAATACCTTCATTAACCATAAAGTGGCACTTTTCCCAATTCAAGACAAGATTAGTTTCTTCACACCTCTGCAAAATTCGAGCAAGATTGCTCAAGCAATCATCAAAAGAGGGACCATAGACGGAAAAGTCATCCATGCCATCTTTGAAAGGTAGCGGGTGCATTACATGAACCAAAAGGCATACGTCTATAAGCAAAAGTACCAAAAGGGCATGTAAAAGTAGTCTTTGATTGATCTTTAGCCGACACGGGTATTTGAGAAAAACCAGAATAACCATCTAGAAAGCAATAGTGTGTATGTTTGCATAATCTTTCTAGCATTTGATCAATAAAAGGTAAGGGGTAATGATCTTTCTTAGTAGCCTTATTTAATTTGCGGAAATCAATTACCATCCTATAACCTGTGATAATTCTTTGTGGAATCAATTCATCTTTATCATTAGGGACAACAGTAATACCTCCCTTCTTAGGGACACAATGGACAGGACTTACCCACTGACTATCAGCAACGGGATAAATTATACCTGCCTCCAGAAGCTTGAGTATTTCCTTCCTTACCACTTCTTTCATTTTAGGATTCAAACATTGTTGAGGATCACAAACTGGTTTGGCATCAGCTTCCAAATTTATTTTATGTTGACATAGAGTGGGACTGATGCCCTTAAGATCATCCGGAGTATATCCAATAGCAGCACGGTGCTTCTTCAGAGTTTTCAATAATCTTTCTTCTTCATGCTCTGAAAGGTTAGCGCTAATAATGAGAGGATATATTTTCTTTTCATCAAGATAAGCATATTTAAGAATATCAGGCAACGGTTTAAGCTCAAACACGGGATCACCCTTGGGTGGAGGAGGATGCCCTTGGATTTCAATAGGCAAATTGTGTTGCGGAATAGGTTCTTGTTTAAAGAATACTTCATCTATTTCCCTTCTTTCATTCATGAACATATCATTTTCATGGTCTAGCAAATAGTGCTCTAAAGGATCACTAGGAGGTACGGCAATAGAAGCAAGACCAATAATTTCATCCTTACTAGGCAATTCTTCCTCACGATGTTGTTTACTAAATTTAGAGAAATTAAACTCATGAACCATATCATCCAAGCCAACAGTAACAACATTCTTTTCGCAATCTATCGTAGCATTAACAGTACGCAAGAAGGGTCTACCAAACATAATGGGACAAAAGCTATCTTGTGGAGAACCAAGAACAAGAAAATCAGCGGGATATTTAGTTTTCCCACACAAGACTTCAACATCTCTAACAATTCCCATAGGTGAAATAGTATCTCTATTGGCAAGTTTAATTGTGACATCAATTTCTTCTAACTCAGCCGGTGCAATATCATGCATAACTTCTTTGTATAAGCCAATGGGCATAACACTAGCACTAGCACCCATATCACATAAGCCATGATAACAATGATCTCCTATTTTAACAGAAATAACGGGCACGCCTACCACAGGTCTATGTTTATCTCTATCACAGGGTTTAGCAATTCTAGCAGTTTCACCAGAGAATTGAATAACATGCCCATCAATATTATCAGACAAGAGATCTTTAACAATAGCAATATTGGGTTCTACTTTGGCTTGCTCAAGAGGTGTATAAGTCCTAGTATTGCTTTTACGAACAACAGTTGAAGCTTTAGCATGATCCTTCATTCTAACAGGGAAAGGTGGTTTCTCAACATAAGAAGTAGGAACAATAGGATCATTCTAAGTGACAATCTTTTCTTTAACTTTAATAGGTGCAGCTACTTTTACTTCTATGGGAGGATGATATTTAAACCACTTCTCCTTGGGGAGATCAACATAAGTAGCAAAAGATTCACAGAAAGAAGCTACTATCTCAGAGTCAAGTCCATATTTAGTGCTAAACTTACGGAAAATATCGGTATCCATAAAAAGATTTAACACAATCAAACTTAGGTGTCATACCTGACTCCTTACCTTCGTCGAGGTCCCAATCTTCAGAGTTGCGTTTAATTCTATCCAATAAATTCCATCCAAATTCAATAGACTTCATCATAAAAGAGCCAGCACAAGAAGTATCGAGCATGGTGCGATTGTTATTAGAAAGCCGAGCATAAAAATTCTAGAGAATTGTCAATTTTGAGAGCTCGTGATTGGGGCATGAATATAACATTGATTTAAGCCTCCCCCAAGCTTGAGCGATGCTTTCTCCTTCACGAGGCCAAAAATTATATGTATAATTGCGATCACGATGAACAAGATGCATAGGGTAATACTTTTGATGAAATTCCAATTTCAATCTTTTATAGTTCCATGATCTCGTATCATCACATAGCCTATACCATGTCAATGTGTCTCCCTCCAAAGATAAAGGGAAAGCCTTCCTCTTAACAACATCATCGGGTATACCTGCAAGCTTAAATAGTCCACAAATATCATCCACATAGCGTAGATGTTCATCAGGATGCTTTGTTCCATCTCCTGCAAAAGTGTTAGCTAGCAGTTTTTCCATCATACCTGAAGGAATCTGAAAAGGAGTTTCATTTTCAATAGGTTCAGTAGGTTGAGGAGCAACTCTTGGCTCAGCTGGACGGGGTGAAGATACCCCGAACAATCCCCTCAAACAATTACTTTCCATAGTAACAAGTGACAGAAAATTTCAGCACACTAAATAAATTTTTCCTTACCAAATTCCACCTACCAAAGGCGCTTCACTCCCCGGCAACGGCGCCAGAAAAGAGTCTTGATGACCCACAAGTATAGGGGATCTATCGTAGTCCTTTCGATAAGTAAGAGTGTCGAACCCAACGAGGAGCAGAAGGAAATGATAAGCGGTTTTCAGCAAGGTATTCTCTGCAAGTACTGAAATAAGTGGTAACAGATAGTTTTGTGATAAGATAAATGGTAACGAGCAACAAGTAACAAAAGTAAATAAAGTGCAGCAAGGTGGCCCAATCCTTTTTGTAGCAAAGGACAAGCCTGGACAAACTCTTATAATAGGAAAAGCGCTCCCGAGGACACATGGGAATATCGTCAAGCTAGTTTTCATCACGCTCATATGATTCGCGTTCGGTACTTTGATAATTTGATATGTTGGTGGACTGGTGCTTGGGTACTGCCCTTACTTGGACAAGCATCCCACTTATGATTAACCTCTATTGCAAGCATCCGCAACTACAACAAAAGTATTAAGGTAAACCTAACCATAGCATGAAACATATGGATCCAAATCAGCCCCTTACGAAGCAACGCATAAACTAGGGTTTAAGCTTCTGTCACTCTAGCAACCCATCATCTACTTATTACTTCCCAATGCCTTCCTCTAGGCCCAAATAATGGTGAAGTGTTACGTAGTCGACGTTCACATAACACCACTAGAGGTTAGACAACATACATCTTATCAAAATATCGAACGAATACCAAATTCACATGACTACTAATAGCAAGACTTCTCCCTTGTCCTCAGGAACAAACATAACTACTCGCAAAGCATATTCATGTTCATAATCAGAGGGGTAATAATGTGCATAAAGGATCTGAACATATGATCTTCCACCAAATAAACCAACTAGCATCAACTACAAGGAGTAATCAACACTACTAGCAACCTACTAGCACCGATCCCGGACTTGGAGACAAGAATTGGATACAAGAGATGAACTAGGGTTTGGAGATGAGATGGTGCTGGTGAAGATGTTGATGGAGATTGCCCTCTCCCGATGAGAGGAGCGTTGGTGATGACGATGGTGATGATTTCCCCCTCCCGGAGGGAAGTGTCCCCGGCAGAATAGCTCTGCCGGAGCCCTAGATTGGTTCCAAGGTTCCGCCTCGTGGCGGCGGAGTCTCGTCCCGAAAGGTTCTCTTCTATTTTTTCTCATCGAAAGACTTCATATAGGAGAAGATGGACGTCGAAGAGCCACCAGGGGGCCCATGAGGTAGGGGGGCGTGCCCAGGGGGGAGGGCGCGCCCCCCACCCTCGTGAGCAGGGTGTGGGCCCCCTGGCCTTCATCTTTGGCGATGATTTTTCTTTATTTATTTTAAGGTATTCCGTGGGGTTTCAGGACTTTTGGAGTTGCGCAGAATAGTCCTTCAATATTTGCTCCTTTTCCAGACCAGAATTCCAGTTGCCGGCATTCTCCCTCTTCATGTAAACCTTGTAAAATAAAAGAGAATAGCCATAAGTATTGTGACATAACGTGCAATAACAGCCCATAATGCAATAAATATTGATATAAAAGCATGATGCAAAATGGACGTATCTGCCACACCTAACCTTAGGCAAGTTTGACCAAGTTAGGTAGGTGTTTGGTTCTAGCCACACCTAAGGCAAGGATTTTTTTTATGAGCAGTGAGCGCCACATGTCATAGACACAAAAAGTGTGGCAAGATTCCCTTAGGCAAGCCAAAATGTGGCTAACAATTTGAGCAACTCAACTAAGGCAAGTGTGGCAAGTGTGGCAAAAATCATGTGGCAATATATGGCAAAGATAGTCACAATCCAAACAGCCCCTAAGTGCACCCACCTTCTCCCTAGCAAGCAAGCATTTTGCAATGGAAAGTGCAAAGTAACGAACAGCATGAAAATGTAAGCCAGCGGCAGTGATGGCTGACACTCCTCTCTCATCACCCACCGTCAAAGTGCGATAAAAGGCCTCAAACTCGACCGGCCTAGGCTCAGCCAAGCTCCCATCAGAAGGGATCATGCATATGTTACAAAAATCTGTAAGTGGTATCTGATGGTTTTCAGCATATAAATCAAAGCTCACTTCAGGAGGATTATTCCTTGGTAGGAAAGTAAAACTTTGAACAAAGATGTTTGTGAGGATTTGTTGCTGGTTGCACTCATCTGTGATGAAGTCGGTGAGGCCGGCATTAGCAATATATTGCATGAACTCCTCAAAGATTCCGGCCTCTTGTAGAAACGGGGTGTGCGGCCATTTGCACGGCCGTACTTCCGCCAACCCCCGAGGGTGGAGATCACTGTCAGAAGACTTCCCAATAACACCCTTGGAGTTCTTCTTCGAGCCAAACTTCCTGAAGATATTAATGCCCGCGTACAATTTTCTGAAAATAAAAATTTTGAGGTGACGAAAATTTGCCAATAAAACTTTATAAGATTGATAACAACTACTCATAGGGATACATAGAGGCCATAGCAAGCATTCAAACTACTTAGAACACTAAGAATTCAACATGCAAGCGCATCTACAACAGCACCAAGAGTAGCTAATTATTCAAAGTATAAACCACTAAAAACAAAAACTAATTGGACAAATGGTGGAGTCACATACCAAGCAACAATCCCCCAAACCAGTTTCGGAAACGGAGCTTCAAGCAAAGAGATCGAAATCCACGGGTTTGAGCTCAAGAACACGGGAGAGAGAGAGCAGTGGAGATTTTATTTCTAGAGGTGAGTGATGATGTGGGCTAAAGAGATGAGGGGGCCCACATGGGGACCACAACCCACCAGGGCGCATCTGCGGTCCTGGCGCACCCAGGTGGGTTGTGCCCACCTGGTGCACCTCCCTCTGGTATTATTTGCACCAAAGATTTATAAATATTCAAAAAAAATTGTATCAGGTTTTCAGAGCATTCTGAAAACTTTTATTTTTGGGTAATTTTTTATTGCACGGAAAATTCAGAAAACAGACAAAACATGGCATTTTATTTTATTTAACTAATAAAAACAGGAAACAAAAAGTAAGGGCAGAAGGTAGTGCTTACTAAATCCATCAACTTCATACCGTTCAAACATGATTCATTAATAAGGTTGATCAGGTTTTATTAACAACCACTTTCAATTAGCATGAAACCGAAGAATTTTCATAAATCACTAAGTTACCTCAATAGGATATGTATTTCCCCAACAATAAGCATTTCATATTTCTTTTTGATAGTAGGTAGAGGTATTTGAAAACTTCCAATAGTAATTGTCTGAGATTTTTCAATAACATTAATACCATTCACTTGGAATTGTTTCTTCGGAAAGTGCACCATATGCTCATTATCATTAATATGAAAAGTGACATTGCTTTTATTGCAATCAATAACAACTCCTGCAGTATTCAAGAAGCCGCCGACGTATACCACGATGTGGTTGCGTCGCCGGACGGATGCCCCATATGGGGTGCCGGAGAATGCGACTCTGCCTCGCCGACGTCCGCCGCAGCGAGGGCTGCCGCCTCCTTCTGCGCCCGGTGCCTTGCACGGCGGGAATATTTGCGTGCCAACGGAGGGGTTGCGCATCCGCCTAGCACGTTCGGACGCTAGACGGACCGCACGGCCTCCGGCGAGGGCAGCTATGGCTGGCCTAGTGCCGGATCCATGCGCCATTTGAGTGCGCTGGCACGTCACTCAATGGATTCCCGATGGATGGAGTCCGAGCGTAGCCATGCATGGGCCTCCTCCCGGGCGCGGCGGAGCGCAAGCCGGACGGCAATCTCCTCCTCGGGGCCGCGTGGGATGACTTCGGGGTCGATGGATTTGGAGGTCAAGGACTCGGATCCGTTGTCCGCCATGTTGGAGACGGCCAGAAGGAGCCGGAGACGAGTTTGGGTGACGGAGGGGATGAGAGTGAAGTGAATAGGGTTTGGTTCGGTGAGCGGATGAAAAGGAATTTATGTGGGCGGGTGGGCCAGCACGGGTCGGGTGCAACGTGGCGGGGTGCCTGGGCACGCACGGGCGTTCCTATATCCGCTCCATATTTGGATTGAATAATAGTGGGTGCCGGTCAGACCACGCGTTTGAGGGCCGTTTAAGGGCCCGTCTAAGTCAAGAATGTATAACCGGACAGTGACTAGACGGCCCGCCCGAAGCGTATGAGGGTTGTTTTGAGGCGCGGAGCGATAGATGCTCTAACTAGCAAACGAGTGAACCCTAGAGCGAAGCGCGAGCGGCCTGCGGGAGAAAAGTCTTTGTGCGAGAGCGCGAGGAACAGCAAAGGCTGAGCTCCCGTTTCAACTTTCAACTTTCAAGGGCGACCGAATACCCTACCGGTAAAGAGCACGCCACTGCTACCGACAACCAGCCGATACTGACTGACGACGATGTATTTTAACTGTTGCGTACTAGCAGTATAGGTCTTGGTTATTATCTCAAGGTGAGACGTTTTATAGCCCACGGAAGGGGAAGAAGAGAACGCGATTCATTCCAGTAAACGTAGGCAGTATTGAACGTAGGTGTTGATTTTTTTTATTTTTTTTGAGCAACAGAGGGTTTCCCCAATTCCCCTCCGATTTCTATTAAAGAAACCAGCAAGCAAGCATACGTAGGTGTTGATAGTAGTACGTATCAGTGCACAACTCGTTTGCATGCCTCTCGATCGGGTTCCTTCGCTGAGGTACTTTGGCAGAGCAAGCGAGCACGCGCGCGGACGTGTATGCATGCAGCGTGCGCGACAGTCGGAGACACGCGCGCTGATCAAAGTGGAATAGGCTCTCTCCCCCTTGTGCACACCGCATGCAAGCATGTGCGTTCCTCTTGGATGGATCCGAGTGACACCTTCATCGCAGCCTCATTCTTTCTTCCAGACTTTGTGTCGCTAGCTAGCTATATCTCTTCTTTTTTTTCCTTTTACGGGGAGCTAGCTATCTCTCCTTGACGGCCGGCTTGACCTCAACCGGCCTATCCAATTTCTAAAGGTAGCTACAAGATTGGTCTGCTGAACATTCAGCAGAACGGACCTACGGAGGTTGTTGGACCTTACCTTCCACGACGACTACTCACCCGGATCAGCAATAATTTTCCAACAAGCAACAAGACCTAAACCCTACGTGGGTCGTCGATAACACATACCGGAGTATATACTACTCCCTCCGTCCGAAAATACTTGTCATCGAAATGGATAAAAAAGGGTGTATCTAGAACTAAAATACATCTAGATACATCCCCTCTTATTCATTTTGATGACAAGTATTTCCGGACGGAGGGAGTATTATGAGATGCATCATGAAACGTATTTTTATATTATATTATGAGATGCATCATGAAACGTATTTTCATACTATATAGTTTTAATATTGTAGATGTTCATATATTTTTATATATATTTGGTCAAACTTTGTGTAGTTTGACTTTGATCAAATTTTATATGCGGAGTAAAAAGAAATTATTCAACTTTCACCGGCTAGCTAAAGGCTAAAGCTAAAGCTAGGCGTGCCTTTCAACTGTCTCGCGTGCGCGTCCCTTTCCGCTGTTGTCCCTCTCGTTCGTGCAAGAGCAACGACTGACAATTCTCCCGGAAACAGTGCGTCGCCCCTGTCGGAAAATGCATCGTCTGGAACACACGTCGCATACAGCCTGGTCCAATCGAGCCAAGAAGCCATGCATGATGCTCACCATCCAGACATCTCTGGTGTGCTCACTTTTCCAAGTCACCGCTCCACTTTTTCCAAGTCAAGTATCACTGGATATACTTACTACTACTGACCGTTGGTCGATGACAAAACGAGCCAACCTGCACGGCACGGGCCGGCTATAGCTAGGGTTTGACTGTATATTACCCTAACTAAATTTTAAGTACTTACTGTCAGTAGTGCACTCTGAGCAGCAGCGCAGGCTTGCAGCTCCCGATGCTACTGTTTTTGCACGCAGCATCGCACCGGCCTCGGCGTGCAGTGCAGGTGCTGCTGGTCAAAACTTCGGGCTCCAGCGCCACCAGCGAATCTCTTCAGCTTTCGCCAAGGCCGTGGAAGCAGTGGGCTGTTTACACCTGGTTTAAGTTGTTAAGACGGAGTTAATTACTTGTTGCTTGCAGATAGGTCGATAAGGCTAATCCTAATCCTACTTTACAGAGATGAATATGATTAACCAAGTTGATGCAGGAACAACAGTAATTTACAGAGTACATGTCTAGTGGAGTTGCAGATATACTAGTACCATGTTCCTTGCAAATTATTGCATCATGTTCAGTCACCAACTATCCTGCACAAAACTACTGCATTACAGAGATGATTAACCAAGTTGATGCGGGAACTAGTAATTTACATGGTACATGCGCATCACGAGAGGATTTGTTTGAAAGGGCTACAACTACTAGTAGATCTCAAAATTTAAGATCGATCGAGGTGTCTCCTAGTCCTATCTAGTGGAGTAGATATACTCCATGTTCTTTGCAAATTGCACCATGTTCGGTCACTAACCTACCTGCACAAAACCAGGACCCCCATCACATTATACTAATTTTACTCGTCGCCAGCAGAGATCACTGTAATGCCAAACAGGATTTCACATGGCTTTCAGGAAGACAAACTATCTTCAAAGTCCCACTTGTGACCTTATAATTAGCGCTGTTTTATCACATGATACTAATTTAAGCCCAAGTAGTAGTAGCATGCAGTGGACCGGATGCGTGACAGAGATAGTTGCATCGTCGATGCTAATCTAGGAGTAATCTAATTCATCTCTGGTATACATATATACGTGATAAATAAACTCTTAGAAGTATATATGCGTTAGTATGTGATGTATGCCTGTATGTGTTATGAGCCGCAAGTTGCAGCTCTAATAAGTTAGTAGACATTTAAGAAGTCTCTGGATGGTGTAGCAACATCATGGAGGTAGATCGAATCGACCGATCGAAGCACCACCACTTGTACTTGGCACCACCATAATGGTGTTCTGTTTGGTTTGTTAATTGCGGTCTAATTAGGGGGGGAGCAGCACGTACAGAGGGTGCGCATATCTTACTTGGAGCTTCAAGTATTTCACGTGCCTCCGCTGCAAATTGTGATTAGTCTACAAATGCAAAACACACTTTGTACATTTGGGATCTTTTTTTTTTTGACAGTTTGTACATTTGGGATCTTTGCACATACTGGTTGTTAATTACAACTATTTTGTTGCCGATCAAGGCGTACTACTTGACAAGATGGTTGGGCCTGCGACTAAGTCACTAAGAGACGGAGCCACTTGTCATCAAGCGACCGTGCATCATGTTACTACCTTGCTACGTACTACTCCTACTTGGGGTTTAAGGAAATCGGATGCTTTCACGTACCCTGATTCCTTTTATTTTTACTTTCAGTTTTGGCAGATAGATCGATCGATCGAGCTATAATGATTAGCAACGAACAACAGGACAACTGATCGAAGAGACAAAAGCTTGCCGCAACGTACAAGAAGAAGAAAAATACCAGAGAATCAGCCGTTGCAACACAGATGATCGACGGTCGATTTTGTTCCGGCCGTTTGGTTGCCTGTCGCACGTCGCGAGGGCAAGTAATTGATCGATCTTACCAACCAAATGATTAGCCCGTCAGTGAACCAAAACACGTAGTACGATTATCACCGGCAACCTACTTCCCTCCACAAGGCAATCATCGACGATGCAATGCGACGAACCCCTTGCCACCTTTAACCACCGGATGGGTATGTTTAGTCAGGCATCAAACATCCAAACCACCGCAGTCGGTGAGATCGAAACTAGAGGAGACCGACGAAGTCGACGATGCCCGGCGGCAAGTAGATCCCGAAATCTGAGAGGGCCGTACCGGCGTAGTACAGTACTGCCAGAGTTATTTCAAGCAAGTCAATGGCCATCGCCAACCGCCGAAATGATTAGCGCAATCACGAGCTGGCAGAGCTGAAAGCATATATAATATCAGCGCTTAGCCGGTGGAAGCATTAAAGCAAGTACAATAGAGCCGAGTCAGCTGGCTATAAGCAATAAACTAATATATTCATGCTTAGTTGGAGGAAAGAGAAGAGGAGAGAGAAGGTAAGCGGGCTCTTGGTGAAGAGCTAGCTCTAGCACGTGCTCCTAGACACTATGTGAGAGTGAAAGGTGGGCCATATAATAAAAAAGTAGTACATTCTTCTAATCAACTATTGTATATATTGGCTATAAGATGGACTGTAGATGACATGGCAATGGCTTATAGTCAGCAGTTGGCTATACTATTAACCATGCTCTTATTAGGCGGAGTTGATCACATGTCAGGCTGAGGCTCACCAGCCGTGCTCATGATCATGCATGTTCCGGTGTGAATGGATCGATCCGTACAACGCCTCTCTCCGTCCACGTCCAGTTGGAGAAGGATGATGGGGTCGAGTCCATGGACATGCTGGCCGCTGGATTCCCCGGCCGTCCAAAATGCAGAGGCTCCTCTCTGACACCTGAGCTGCCGTAGATCTGTTGCAGGAGAGGGAGATGGGATGGTCAACGGCTCAATGGTCGAGGCAACGGTTGATGCGGCCTCGTTTGACTGAATATTGCCGGTGGGGGTCATGGTAATTTTAGAGCTGTTTTCGTGGGATCTGAGCCTTCCAAGATGCTCCTACTGGAGAAGCATTGCCTGCAATTTTGAAGGTGTAGGATGATGTGGGGGGTGCACTTGGCCACCTCGAAGAGCACATACATGTTTTGAAAGAGAAAACGCATGGAAAAAAACTCCATGTTCGTCGATTTTCTAGGCCATTGGATCCAACGGTTTATCTTCTTCTTCCTTCCGCACGCCCGACCTACCCCGCCTCCACACCCCACGGCCGGCGGACGTTATCGTGCAAGGCCTCGCGGCCCCGCCCTCCCCATCAACCTTCTCCCACCGCCATCTGTAACTATCTCTGCACCCCCATGACCCGCCTCCTCGCCTTCGTTTGGGACTTCACAACTCGTTGTCGCTCGCGGTGTCGTCTCCGGCGGGTCCTGGCTCGGCCTCGTCAGGGTCAACGCTTATCGCCGTGCTCCTCACATCGCCCACCTTTGGCCTTGCGTGAGGCTGAAAAGTCAGGTGACTCCAAAAAAAAAAATCCAGGCGCCTTACGATTAGGACACGTATAAACCTCTATTGTCTAAATGGAAATGTGTCTATTCGCATGGTGATGGTGCAATACACGAAAAGCAAACGATGACACCGACTCGCCTTTTTAGGGTCGGCCACCGTGGCTGAGGGGAAGGGGGGCATTCCTCACCTGAATATACTACTCCCTCCGTTCCAAAATAGATGACTCAACTTTGTACTAAAGTTTAGTACAAAGTTGAGTCATTTATTTTGGAACGGAGGGAGTACATATGAAAGATCAAGATTTTCATGGGGATAGATAATCATGCCATTGGCCTGTCATTATATTCCGCTCTCTCTTTTTCCAGGACATTTATTTTTTGCTCGGATGACCTAAACATGAGAAACCATGGAGTGAAATCTTCGATTTAGCTAATGTTATTACAAGCGAGGTTCCCCACCTGAATAAACTGCTAAGGGCCAAAATTTACAACATCGTGAGTGGCAATTGGGTTGCGGTCATCTTTTGCTTCGATGACCTAGACCGGTGAGGCCGTTGAGAGAAATCGATGATGATGTTAGCTAACATTATTGACAGCCGATTGATCACCGTTTTGAAGAACTTCTGCATATTCCAAAAAATCAAAAAGAGGAACCCGTGCGGTGCCAAACATGCACCAAACTGTTGCAATCCCCGAATAGTTGAATAACATGTGGGCGCAATCCTTGTCCTCGTTGTTGCAGCCCCGAATAGTTCAATAACATGTGGGCGCAATCCTTGCCTTCGGATGTCATATATGATGTGATGAGTGATTAAGAGTATGCTTGCGGGTGGATTTATTTATCCTCTCTTCTCTAAATACGTACTGTATAGGATATGCATGCTTGTACATATTCTAGAAAAATAATATAGACTTTAGACTAGCCTCAACTTTTCTTTTCACTTGGCCATCCAACTTTTCCGGGTGCCTTTTTGTTTTTCTCACAATATATTACTATAAAAATGAAGTTAATCAGTCGCAACGGAAAATCGCAACATAAAAGTGAGCTGTTTTAAATTGGGCAAGCTCCTCTATCACCTTTTTTTTTGCGAGTTCCTTCATCACATATGTTGAAGGATGCAACTGTTGAAGGAGTACAGTCGCTGTTGGGGTGCGTGGCCGGAGGAGCTCCCAGAAAGTATCTTGTCGTTAGGCAACAGTAGATTTTCTTGTGTTATTCCTTTTCTTCGTCTGCGAATTTCCTTGCGTTATTCGTTGTTGTCTTCGTGATGTACGCGCATTGTACAGCGCATCCAGGGATTCGCCTTGGCCCTCGATGCTTCGACTATTTTTCATTGACATCAACAGCAGAAAAAAGCAGGCAAATCGAGCGAGCCAGAGGATGCGGATGCTGCAACGGACGGTTGGCTGCCCTAAGCCACTCGACGGCGCCGCATCGGCCGCTCTCCGCCGATGCCCCGTCGACCTATCGGACGACTGTTAAGAAGGCAGAGAGGATCAAGGAAGCCGGTGCTCTCTCCAGGGCTATTCGAGAGTGGTTCTGCAAAGTCGACCGTGTTAGACTGTATTTACATATAGCTTCTGTATATGTCTTGTATATTGTATCGTACACCTTGGTGTACCCCTTATATATATATGAGATAGCCACACCCTTAACGTGTGTCGTGCAGTTTCCCAAAACCTTGTGTTTAACATGGTATCAACCCTAACCGGTCCAATGAATTCCGCTGCCGCCGCCGCGACCGCATCCACATCCGCCGCCGTCGCGCCGGCTCCTGCTACGGTGCCTGCGTCGCCGTTCCTCTCTTCGAGCCCCCTCGCCTCGGTCTACTCCGGCCAGGCTTCGATGGTGGGGGCTGCGTCCGATCCGCCGCCGCCCCCTTCCCCGGTCGCGCCATCGCAGGCCTGGGGCGCTTCGTACCCCGACCCGGCGGCTCTCTGGAGGGGATCGGTGCCCTACGGGGCCCCTCCTCCACCGCACGCTGGGCTCTACGGGGCTCCTTCTCCTTCGACTACAGGGCCCTACGGGGCCCCTTCTGCGGCTACCGCGACCAACGCCGTCGCCTCCTACGGATCGCCGTACCCGGCTGCTGCGGCCACAGCGCCCTACATCGCTGCTGCCCCGCAGCCCTACGGCGCCGCCAACAGCGGGTCGACCCGGGCGCCGGCTGTGCCCTACGGGGCCCCTTCTCCGCCGCTGCCCTATGGTGGATATTATCCACCACCGATGGCCGTGTCGCACCCTGGAGCTTCTGCACCGTCCTCGACGCTGGGCCTTGGTGCATCTGCTGGATCATCCCACCTGGCCTACTACACGTTGCCTTCCGTGGCTGATCATGCCATGGCCGTTGCACCGTTCTACTTCGCGCATCTCATCCCGGTGAAGCTTACGACAGATAACTATCTGTCATGGCGTGCACAGGTGCTGCCGCTTCTCCGCAGTCGCTACCTGGAGGGCTATGTTGACGGTTCCCTGCCATGTCCTCCACCGCATCATCCGGCGTATCATGCATGGGTTGCTCAGGATCAGGCCATCCTCTCCGCGATCCAGTCGTCGCTCACCGAGGGGGTGTCCTCCTTGGTTCTCTTCGCTGCCACGTCTCAGGAGGCGTGGTCTGCTCTTCACACGAGCTTCGCATCTCAGCAGCATGCGCGCGCTCACACTATTCGTACGGAGCTGGGGGAGACCAAGCTCCTTGACCTCAGCATCACCGACTACTTCGGCAAGATGACGCGTCTCGCCGATACCTTGGCCTCCATTGGCCAGCCTCTTCGTAAGGAGGACTTCACCACCTTCGTCATGAACGGACTGGATGACGACTATGATAACCTTGCTGAAAATATCAATGGTCGTGACACTCCGCTTGAACCTCGTGAGCTCTACGCCCGCCTCCTAGCCACGGAACAGCGCATCAAGTCCCGTCGTGCTAACCCGAGTTTTCTTGCTGCCAATGCTGCCACGCGTGGCAAAGGGAAGCCCTTCAAATCACCCACCGGCGGCAAGTCAGTGCCTTCGACTCCACAGACTCAGCGGCCGCCTGCCGCCGCTGCCATCCCTACGACCGGGGGTGGTCGGTGTGCCTGCTGCCCCTCTTGTGGTGTTCAGCTCCCCTGTCAGCTGTGCAATATTCCAGGTCACATCGCCTCCCGCTGTCATCGGCGCTTCAAGCAGGACTTCCTCGGCATCGGCAACAATGGCAAAGGCAACGAGAAGCAGGCTGCCTTGGCCACTCATGAGCCTGCTCGCCAAGCAGGCCACACTCCATCATATCCCATCGACCCAACTTGGTACATGGATACGGGCGCTACGAATCATTTGACAGGCGAGATGGGCAAACTCTCCATGCAGGAACCGTACCGTGGACATGATCAGATTCACACCGCCAATGGAGCAGGTATGCACATATCACATGTTGGTCAGGCCTCTCTCTTAACTTGCACACAAAAATCTCTTCATCTCCGTAATGTTCTTAGAGTTCCTTCCGCTACTCGTAGCTTATTGTCTGTTCCTCAACTTACTCGTGATAACAATGTTTTCACTGAGTTTCATCCTTTTCATTTTTTTATCAAGGATCGGGCCACGAGGGACGTTCTGCTTAGAGGTCGCCTGCGTGATGGACTTTATGCACTTGATCTACCATCTGCTCCTCGAGCGTTCAGCGGTGTCCGTGTTTCGCCCACTCATTGGCATGCACGGCTTGGTCATCCTGCAACTCCCATAGTTCGTAGTATTCTACATCGCCATAATCTTCCCATTGTGTCCAATAAAAATGTTGCCACAGTCTGTGATGCCTGTCAGCAAGGCAAGAGTCATCAGCTTTCGTTTTCAGATTCGAGTCGTGTCGTTAAAACTCCACTTGAGCTTATTTTTTCTGATGTATGGGGGCATGCCCAAACTTCTGTGAGTGGTCATAATTATTATGTCAGTTTTATTGATGCTTATAGTCGATTCACATGGCTTTACCTTATCAAGCGTAAATCTGATGTGTTTGATGTGTTTCTCCAATTTCAAGCTCACGTTGAGCGTCTTCTCAAGCATAAGATTATCCATGTCCAGACCGATAGGGGGGGTGAGTATCACAACCTCAATTCCTTTTTTAATAAGCTTGGAATTTCACATCGCGTGTCTTGTCCTCATACACATCAGCAGAATGGCACGGCTGAACGTAAGCATCGTCACATTGTTGAAACTGGTCTCACTTTACTTGCCCATGCATCGGTACCCTTTAGGTTTTGGAGTGATGCATTTTCCACTGCCTGTTTTCTCATAAATAGGCTTCCCACACGACTCCTTGGAATGAAAACACCGCTTGAACTGCTGCTTAATGAGTCTCCAGATTATACCTTTCTCAAAGTTTTTGGTTGTGCTTGCTGGCCTCATCTTCGTCCATATAATAAACGCAAGCTTGAGTTTCGATCCAAACTTTGTGTTTTTCTTGGGTATAGCTCTCTTCATAAAGGGTACAAGTGTCTCCACATTCCGTCTAATCGTGTCTACATCTCGCGTGATGTTGTGTTTGATGAGAATGTATTCCCGTTCTCGTCTTTCTCCATAACTCCTGCACCTTCGGTTCCATCTTCATCTACCACTTCTCCCCTGCCTGCTCAATTTGTTGATGTTGCATACTCTCCTGCGTTGTTGCCTAATCATGCTGCAGGTACAGGTCGTGGAGCTCGTCTTGAGTTACTGGATGAACAGGAGGAGCCGTCGGGTGCACCTGGCTTGGTGCCTGGTGCCATGCATGCGCCATGCATGCCTCCCGCGCGACCGGGGTCGGCAGCCCCGGCCTCACCCGCGCGACCGGAGTCGGCTGCCGCACCAGCTCTTCCCAGGCTGGAATCGCCTGGGCCTCAAGGTGTCGCCCCCGACTCTCCTGGGCTGGCCTCAAATGGGCCGGCCATGGATGGCGTGGAGCAGCCGGCCTCCCTTGGGGCGGAGTCGCCTGGGCTGGTCTCCCCTGGACTAGCCTCGCCTGGGCCGGGATCGCCTGGGCTGGTGTCGCCCGCCTCCATGCCGTCGTCTGGCCCTGCCTCGTCACTGCCTTCGTCGCCTGATGCCTCGCCGGTCTCTCTGGTTCCGTCACGACCGGCTGCTGCTGCTCAGAGGCCACACACGCGCAGCAGGTCTGGCATTTTCTGTCCCAAGCAACGCAAAGATGGGACGGTGGCGTGGCTTGCAGCATGTGTTGCTCATCTCAAGGAAGATCCTTCGGCTGAACCGCGTCATTTTCAGGCTGCCCTTGGGATCCCTCATTGGCGACAGGCTATGGAACAAGAGTTTCAAGCGTTATTGACAAATGGTACATGGCAACTTGTTCCTCCGGTCTCTGGTGTTAATGTCATTGACTCCAAGTGGGTCTTCAAAGTTAAAAGGCATGCTGATGGTTCTATTGAACGCTATAAGGCACGGTTAGTGGCGAAAGGGTTCAAACAACGGTATGGTCTTGACTATGAGGATACATATAGTCCGGTGATCAAACCAACGACTATCCGACTTCTGTTATCCTTGGCTGTTACTCGAGGCTGGTTTCTTTGTCAGCTGGACGGTCAGAATGCTTTTTTGCATGGAGTTCTGGATGAGGAGGTTTACATGCGTCAGCCACCAGGATTTGTGGATTCTGCTCGCCCTCATCATTTGTGCCGTCTGGTCAAGGCGCTCTATGGGTTGAAGCAGGCTCCTCGTGCCTGGCATGCCAGGTTGGGCTCTGTTCTTCGGTCCCTGGGTTTTGTTCCTTCCACTGCTGATACGTCACTCTTTCTTCTGCATCGGCCTGAGGTGACGATGTATCTGCTAGTGTATGTTGATGATATTATTCTCATCAGCTCATCAGATGCTGCTGCTGATCGTCTCATCTCCTCCTTGAGTGGTGATTTTGCGGTGAAGGATTTAGGCACGTTGCATTACTTCCTTGGCTTGGAAGTCTCTCGTTCTCCTGCTGGTTTGACACTCACTCAACATAAGTACTCCATGGATTTGCTGCGCAAGGCAGGTATGCTACAGTGTAAACATGCCATGACTCCTATGTCTGCTACTGATCGTTTGTCTGCATTTGATGGAGATCCTCTCACTTCGGATGACTCTACTGAGTATCGCAGTATTGTTGGTGGTCTGCAGTATCTGACCATCACTCGGCCTGACATCTCCTATGCAGTCAATCGTGTTTGTCAGTTTCTTCATGCTCCTCGGACTACTCACTGGTCAGCGGTGAAGCGTATTCTTCGTTATATACGCCTCACTGCAGCATATGGTCTGCTTCTTCAGCCAGCACCGTCTCCTACGCTTTCTGCTTTTTCAGATGCTGACTGGGCTGGTAATCCAGATGACAGGCGATCAACAGGGGGACATGCTGTCTTCTTTGGTCCTAACTTGATCGCCTGGGCTGCTCGTAAACAAGCTACAGTGTCCAGGAGCAGCACTGAAGCAGAATATAAAGCTGTTGCAAATGCTACAGCTGAGATCATATGGGTACAGTCCTTATTGAGAGAGTTGGGAGTTCCTCAAACTCAGCCGCCTGTCCTTTGGTGTGATAACATTGGAGCTACATATCTCTCATCTAATCCAGTGTTTCATGCTCGGACAAAGCACATAGAAGTTGACTATCATTTTGTACGGGAACGTGTTGCACAGAAGCTACTCCACATCAAGTTCATCTCCTCCAAAGATCAACTTGTTGACATCTTCACGAAGCCTCTTCCACAACCTCAGTTTGTAGGCTGCAGGCGCAATCTTAACATACTTTGTACTTCAGGGCATAGTTAAGATTGAGGGAGGGTGTTAGACTGTATTTACATATAGCTTCTGTATATGTCTTGTATATTGTATCGTACACCTTGGTGTACCCCTTATATATATATATGAGATAGCCACACCCTTAACGTGTGTCGTGCAGTTTCCCAAAACCTTGTGTTTAACAGACCGAACGGGTGTTTTTTTTTCCAATGGACTGAACGGGTGTTTTTTTTTCAATGGACTGAACGGGTGGTTAAGAGTCCATTACTATTCAGCTACAAAACAAAAAAGAGCCCATTGCTGTTCTGTTGATAGTTGTTTTGCGCTCCAGATAAAATTATTGCAACATTATATTTTCGGTGTCGGAGGAGTGAATTGATTTAATCTGTCAAAAAAAAAGTTGGATAACCAAGTAACTATTGTCCATGCCCATCTATCCCTTCCCCTTCTGTTGCAGTGTCTAGGGCGAAACTTCGTTCCCTCCGAGCTTCGTCGGCGAGCCAGTGGACAATCATCTCATCGGTCTGCCGTTCTGGTGACCGGCGAGGGAAGGGAGCTTCCCGGTGCCTCGATCCAGCTAATACTTTAGTTTAGGTCTTTAGTTGTCACAAGGCGACACCGTGGCAAATGGCAGCTATTCTTTATCGAGTTAGCCTTTCGAGTTTCAATCCTTCTCTAGTTCTTCCACCGGGATATAGTCGATGTTGCGGTGTAGAACATGTTTGTCTCCTTGGGACGGTGATATTAAGATTTCTTGACGTACGTGCAAGACAATGTGATTCAGTGTGAGACGCTTCGGATCAATTTAGGGGTTTAATGGCAACGATGGCAGCTTTGGGACATCAATCTTTATGGGTATGTGCATGAAGACTTCTTGACTGTCATTGACATGGTAAAGCCGGCTCTGGTAATAGAGTGGCAATAATGACGCGTCAACAGCTCGTTCTACTAGCGGTTGTGGATATTCGGTGGTCCATGAATCTGGATGTAATTCTTAGCATGTTTGGGGTGCTTTGTATATTCAGTGAACCTTTATAATAGATCCAGATCCCTTTTCACAAAAATATATTTAAGAAAAAGTGTTTTTATGCACTTCCACCTTACGACCCTAACAAACTTCCGGTTAATAACAAGAAGCTACTATCCTTCGGGGACGAAAGAAAAAACAGTAGAGTAAAATCCAAGAGAGTTACGACTATATACTTCATTCCGATCTACCTTGATCGATAAAAAGGCTACCCTAACCGTCCACAAATCCAAGTCAAAGCGCAACACATGACACTGCGTGAACAACAAAAAGAATCTTGGTTAAATTTTCGCCAGGCAGTTGCTGGCCAGCACACATTTCCCCAAGGTGGCAATATCAAACGCAGGTCTATTCAGATGCTTCGAACTGGCATTCACAAAACCTCATCTCAACTAATTAACTACTCCATTATTCAGAGAGATCAGAAGAAGAAGAAAAAATCCACAATCATCATCATCATTATAATAAAAATAAAAACAGTAGAAACTGCCGCTACCCCCCACGGAAACCCTACAATTAAGGTGGGCCCCACCGGGCCCCTCGCCCTTTAAATGCCCCCTCGCCGAACGCCCCCCAAGCAGCGCAACAGCAACGCCACACCCAAAATCCCGTAGAAAAAGGAGAAAGGAAACGCTCTCGCTCCCTCGTAAAACCACCGCCCGCCCGAAGACCTTCCGTCGGAGCGCCGGAGATGGAGCAGCTCGGGGGCAAGAAGTCGAACAAGATCACGGAGATCGTGCGGCTGCAGCAGATGCTCAAGAAGTGGCGCAAGCTGTCCGTCGCGTCGAAGGACACGACGGCGGCCGCCAGCACGCCCACCGTCGCCACGGTCACCGCCGGCGGCAACGGCGAGAGCAAGGCCAAGAAGTTCCTGAAGCGGACGCTGTCCTTCACGGAGAGCCCGCCGTCGGCGGCGGCGTCGGGGCCGCCGCCCAAGGGCCACCTGGCGGTGTCGGTGGGCCCGGCGATGCGGCGGTTCGTGATCCCGACCGAGTACCTCAAGCACCAGGCGTTCGCGGCGCTGCTCCGGGAGGCCGAGGAGGAGTTCGGGTTCCAGCAGGAGGGCCTGCTCCGCATCCCCTGCGACGTGCCCGCCTTCGAGGCCATCCTCCGCGCCGTCGACAAGGGCCGCGCCGGCGGCAAGCACAAGGACGCCGCCTTCTGCTACTGCAGCGCCGAGTTCGCCATCGCCGCCGACGTCGGCACCCCCAACAACTCGCTCTGCAGATAAGCCCGCCCGGCCGCCGGAGCCCGGCGTCAGTCGCCGGCCACCGTTAGCAGTACCTGACCACCACCCTCTCCCACGAAAAAAAATGTTCTCTTCTCCATTTTTCTTCTTCTTCGGTGGTGTTTTCTCAGCGCCGTGATGGCGAGGGATGATTCGACCTTCGGTATCTCCCCCCACGGTATTTTCTTAGTAGTAGGAATTATTACCACTGCCCGCATTCTTTCTCTGTGATGATCTGGATTAGCCGGGTGATGTAATGAACTGATGCATGCGGACGCCATTGATGTTATCATGGAAAGATTGGATGTGAAAAATTAAGGACGGTTTTTTCTATCTTGATTGATCTGTTGCCATGTCACCGGAAAGATTTTGATTGTTCCGTTTGATACGCCGCAGTTATGGCCTTTACATATTTCGCGTAGTACATCTCGCCGGCCATTTTGTTCTAAAACAATCTTAACTATATTCTTCAGGAAAAAGAAACAGTCTTGACTATTGGCGCGCATGTGTTGCAGTACGCCTCTGTACCCGCTGGTAAAATGAATCCACCTTTAGATCGCAGTACTGCGTGGTACAATTCGATCTACAAAAAAGTCACCACATGCACCCAACGTTTTTATATACAGTTTTGCTGTTTTTTTAGGGAGCCTTTTTACTGTTTTTACCAGTGGTCGTCACATGAGGCAAAGTGCCCGGCGAGCACTGTGCTGAGTGCGGCCATGGGCTAAAACTCACGCTTGTACGGTGCAAAGCAAAACTGGCGACCAACCGTACGACGAAGCTAGGTGACATACAGTGCTAGTAGGGACAAACACGGCCCCCAGATTCATGAAGGCCACTGTTCCTGTCGATCGCGCCCCACCGTACCTGCACCGGCCGGCGCAACGCAATGCAGGACCCGGCTGCTGTCTGTCGTCAAGGTCGTGCCCCTCGTCAGTCGGTTGGTCTGCATTCATGTGCTTAATTTCCTTGTGGTTTTCCTGATGTTCAGGCTGGCCGGCACAACACAATACCTTCAGAGATGCATGCATGGCGTCTGTTCGTGGCTCAGTTCAGTTTACCCCATGTAATTCTTGTGTGTTTCTGTTGTGATTTCCACAGTGCAACCGGGGAACTCGAGGGTACGTCGTTGTAAAAGCGAGCTGCATCTAGCACAACGGAGTATTAGAGGATCTTACTTTTTGAACGGACGAGGATCTTCATCTAACTAACAAACCCTACTTTCTTTACTTCAAAAAACCAACCCTGCTTATCCACGAGAGATCTGCGTACCCATATCCCTCTGCTTTTCCCGTTACCTTTCTCGGGAGCCCGACGCAAAAGGAAAAGGGCCTCTCTTTTGCAACCCTAGTAGGAGCAGTGATGAGATTCCCTCGAGCCTGCACGAGCCTCCAGGTCTTCTCCTCCCAGAAAGAAAGAAAAGAAAAACAAAAAGTGAGTGCTGCACTTGCACGCATCTCCTCGCCTCGCCCGCCGACCTTGAAACAGTATCTCGATGAGGAGAAGATGTCGCTTCTCCTCGCATCCCAACGCGTCCCGTTCCGTTAGATCAGGTCCACCTCTCTCTCGTGCCTGTTGATCGTAGCCTCGTATAGCAGCTACTGTAGGTTGAAATCTAATCTTGGTTAGGAGCACGAGACCGTTCAGCCCGGTACGCCTTGGAATGGAGATATGCAGACCCCCTCGATCGGCCTGCCTGAAAGTCTACAGATGCGCTGCTTGTTTTTCCGCCAAGAACATGGCCTCGCTTCCTGACGCATGTAATGTACCCCGATCGTCATGATGGACGGCTTGCTTGACCGACCTCTAGAAGCAATGGGTTAGTGTTTTCGCAAAAAAAAAACAATTGGTTAGTGCCGGTCGATGATGGTGTTAGGGAGAAACATGTACAAGCTGAATTTTCATGAAAATGCAATGCCCAATTGTCTAGCCGGTTAGCTCCTTTTTGGAGTGCGAACTGGCTTCTTTCGACGGTTAACCATCTGAAACAGTTACTGTTAGCGTTGATAGGCATGATGGAGCCTGTCATGTGAGGCGAGCGGCATGTGGTCTGCACGTTGCGAGGTGTCAAAGCCAGTAATGGAGCGTCCGTCCGTCCCCGGAGGCCGGGCCGAATAGTTTATAATCTAATCGCCATTGGTGATGGGGTCGCCGGCCATTGCCCATTGGCCTTGCGGTACCTGCAAGGACGGACGTACCACCTTCAGATGCCGCCTAATTTTAGTACTAATAGTGCCAGTACTTGCATCGGATCCACAAATTCCACACACAGATCCATTTGCACCCCCGTTTTCTTTTTAGTTAACTAGCGCTAATAATGTTTGCATCAGAAACTGCTAGCGGTTGCCGCTACCGAGTCGCCGCATGTGCGCCTCACGTGACCGTCCATCGGGGAGAACTGCATTTGAAGCCAGTTTTTGATCAGTTTTGCTATGTCTCAGTTGACTAAAACTTCGTTATGTCCCCGCCGATGCTATATAACTTTGATGTTGCATGGAGATTCGTAAAAAAAATATTTCTAGTTTTTTCTTTTTAACTGAGACTTGGTCGAGTCGACTAAGACTTAGCCACACCCTTTTTGAATACAAGTATTATTTTTTCCAAAACGGATGGAGCCAGTTTTTGAATTTGTGGAGCAGAATCATCCTTCCTTTTATGTCTGCTAGACCGAGGCTCGCTGCAAGATGTATGGAACCAGTTTTTGAATTTGTGGAGCAGAATCATCCTTCCTTTTAAGATAATACATTTTTTTTCAAGCTACACACGGGCTTTTGTTGGAACGCTCGAGATCGCAGCCAAAAACCTGGATCGGACTTCTAGAAAACGGCATTCCTTACTGGGTCAGTCAAAATGTGAAAAGTCTGAGCTGCGAAAAACAAGTCTGGTCTATGGAAAACAAGGGACGTGCAAAATATCGCTGTCCTTTCCATGCAAGTTGTGTGGGTTTTTCAACAGAGTTGCAGTAACTGGGAAGAGAATGAATATAATCAATGTTTTGATAGGGTTTTATTTGGCGTCTGATGGAATGAAAAACCGAGGGACCGTGCCCGTGTGTGGAACGCAAAGGACGTTTCAATCAGCGTTGCATCATCATTCATCTGTGCCCCATTAGTCTATGCTTGAATGGCGAATAATTCAAATTGTGAAGTTGGACTGCGCGCGTGTTTTGGTTGTTTTGATGATCACCAGCTCATGATTGTTGTTAATATATTAAAGATTAGAGAAATGGCAGGAGTTGTTTCTCAGCAGAAAAATATTTATTTTGTCAACGAATGAGGAACTTTCTTGTTAATAGAACAATAAATAATAATGCACATAAATGATGGGAGATTCCAATTGCAGGAGGGGCAAGTTAGTTGTGAAACAAACAATCTTTTTAGCTCAAAAGATAATATGTGTGAACTGCAACTGGTGGATGCAATTATACATGCATGATGCCATTCCTTGTGACAAGTTAAATATCATGAAGAGCAATCAGACTTGACCTGATGATGATACAAAGTCTTCATTTGACCAGGGCCCAGGGGTGTCTGCGCACTAGTATAACTGTATCAGTAATTCAGTATATATATACGGTAAATTGCTAAATTCTTGCCGGAACCGAAGTTAAACAGTCTCACTATATATACATTGCTCAATCTGCACTCGATCTTCATGTTGATCTTCGGTTATCAAAATGTATGATTGACAGTACGAACTCTCTAGTTGTTTTATCGTACTGCCTTGTGGCTGAGTTTACTTCACCCTTAAGCTAATCTGGGCACGATGTTATCACACGAAAGTCTCATAAGGCGACTCAAAGTCCAATACAAAGGCATAATCAAGTACAGAGGAGCCTATCTGATTATGCGAACGTCTTGTGTTCCCCTGTAAGCAGGGAATGCTTTTGCGTTTCTTCAAAGGTAACCAATTAGTTGAACTAGCTAGCTAGTCGGAACTCTGAACCTGCACAAAAGGTAAACCAAAGTTGACATTTCCCTGGCTCGCTCATAGAATGTCGAGATTCATGGACATCGAGGCATGAACAAAACGGTCTTGCCATGCATTCGGAGCATGTGAGGATGCACCTTGATTTTAAGGCGGCACATAACTTGCATCCGTTGCTATGTTTCCAAGCATGGGTGTGGATGCAGTTACAACAGGAAATGCTGGACACATGTGGGGTTGTTTGCAACTGTCAAGAGCGTAGAAGCATGAGATCGAGAAGGTTGTGCGAGTGGGGGAGCCGTTCAGTTGGATCCCGTCGCATGTGGTGAGATATGGGAAGATTTTGATTGCCCGTGTTTTGTTTCTAGCTTGTCTAGGAGCAGGAGGTGTGTGCATTCAGGCAGAAGAGACTTCCGGAGAGATGTGGAGCATGTGAAGATATGAGCATGTGTTGATCCACCATCCATAGATACTTTGCGCTGATGTTCCATGTGCATATAGAAACAAATAGGGTCCATCTATATATGGTGGCACAAGCAGGCTTCAGATTTATGTCTGACAATAGCAGAGAGAGACACTGATAGTAACGGTACAGTGCAAGATCATGACTGAAATGTTGAGTGTTTTGCATGATTGAAATTAAGTGCACGCATAGATCACGTAGCACAGCAGACCAACACCGATACTGTGAACGTGTCAAGATCCTACTAGCTCACGTTTTGCGCGGTCGATCGATCTCGCTGTCAGTGCATATATACTGATGGATCATGTCATAGTGGATGCCGATTTGCCGAATGCTTGTACATATATGGTCTCTTTAGGTTTAATTGGCAAGATAATGAGACAGGATGCGCTTCCTGACAGATACCGTTCATGTGGCAGGATCCTAGCTCACATTCTGCGCAATCCTGATGCTGCCTAAGTGGATGATTGATGCATCATGACTGCCTGCGTCCATGCATGGTTTCAGGTTTCAGGTTTCCGGATGGACCACGCCGGCGGCCGGTCTGCCGTGCTGTCGACCCACTGCCGTTAGGGTGCCGGGCAGCCGTGGCCTCGGTGGCGAAAATAGAGGGAGCAGATTGAATGGTGCCCGATCGTCTCTAGCTACATACATCATCGGGTTCAACATACGTTAGGAATCAGAATCAACACGCATGGATGGATTCGGACAAGGTGGCCATGCCGTCCATGTGACAGAGACATGCATCTGTGTGTGCATCAATGTTGCTCACGTTCCACGTTTTGCTGTCTTTGGTTGATCTGCTGCCATGAAAGACTGGCCATGGATAGGGATCGATCGATCCCACGGCCGGGCGGGGCGGGCATGCACGCATGCAAGTGTCCAGAAACATGCAGGCAGGCAAACCGCCCGGAGATGGAGTGTCGCGGCAGGCCAACGTGAGCGCGGCGGAGGCCCGGCCGGCCAGCGCCAGTCGATCGACAAGGAGAAATTCAGAAATCAGTGCGCTGACGAAGCTGTCGGTAGCACAGAACGGCATTGTAGGCTCGCGGCTGCATTTCCGTTCCATGGCGCACGAACTGAACGAGCAGTATACGCACTGCTCGAGGCATGGAGCTTGCGCAGGCGACCGTGTGGTGGTCGATGCGCCTCCGATCGACGGGTTGAAGCTGAAGCCGGGGGATGGCCGATGGCGGTGACGGTGCCTGCAGGTGCAGCAGCCCATTCCTTTGTCAGGGCATCTCCAGCCGCGCCCCAAGAAGGTCTTCCCAGGCGATTTTTTCGCGCCGGCGCCGAAAAAACGACCCAGTCGCGCCCCAGGACGCCGAAAATCGCCGGTTTGGGCCGAAAACAGCGCCGGCGGACCCAGCCCGAACCCGGCGCGCTGGGGGGCGCCCGGGGGCGCCGGGGCGAGTTGTTTTGGCGCGAAGAAGCCGCGGGCCAGCCGCGTCAGCGACTCGGCGCCTCGTCTCCCCCCAACGGCCTCGGTTTCCGCGGGAAATCAATGGCAAGGCTGCCGCCGGTTAGCCTTGCCATTGATTCCTTCACGGGCGGCGCTTCACGGGGCGGCGCCGACGCCTCCCCTCCCTCGCACGCGTGCACACGGGCGCGGCCCGGCTATAAAAGCCGGCGGCCTCCACTCCACTCTCCTGTGCCCACACCAGCCCCGCCCGCCCCTCGCCGCCGTCCAGCCCCTCCCTCTCCCTGCCTCTCCCGCGCGCCGTCACCGTCGCCATGGCAGAACGTTTCCCCGGGGACGAGGCGGCGGCCAACGGCTTCGGCCGCCGTTCGCTCCGCGTTCTGGAGTCCTGGCTCCTGTTCCAGGTGAACATCCCGGCGCCGCCGGACATGCGCGCCGGGCCATCAGGGTGGAGGCTCAGCGCCGGGGGAGTGCCCATTCCCCCGTTGCCCGACGACGCGGCGAAGCCGGAGTACTTCGCCGAGGAGGTCGAGATCGTCCGCGCTTCCCTCACCGACGCCCAACGCTCCCTCCCCCAGTACGCCGCCGACAACCACGCGGCGTGGGCGGCGTATTTCGAGCGCCGCCAGCAGCAGCGTTTGGCGTCCACCAACGGCGCGCCGGTGGTCGGCGGGCGGCAGAACAGCGAGGGGCGCCACCTCTGGTGGGGCGTCCCCGGCCGCACACTCGAGGGCGTGCTCATGCACCTCGAGGGCGGCAACGAGCCGCCGTTGGCGTACCCCCCGGCGCAGCACCGACGCGTCGGGGCATGGGCGCCAAGGCGGTTCGGGTCCTCCTCCTCCTCTTCCTCCTCCCGATCCTCGTCGCACTCCTCCGGCACTCCGGCCCTACTCGGCGTCAAGGCCGAGCCCGCGGCGGAGTCGCCGCTCGGCCTGCGCACTCGCAGCGCCGGCATCGTCATCAACGAGGGCGGCCGGCGCGCCCCCTCCTTGTCGGCTCCTCCGCGCTTCGTCAAGCCAAAGACGGAGCCGGGGCTGGCGCCGGTGAAGACGGAGCCGGGGCTGGCGCCGGTGAAGACAGAGCGGGGGCTGGTGCCGGTGAAGGCGGAGTTCGTCGACGACGATGCGGCCCTCGAATGGGCGCGACAGGACTCCATTGCGATGGAGAAGGCGCGCCGGGAGAAGGCGGAGGAGCGCCAGCGCGCCGCCCTGCGCCGCTTCGAGGAGCGCCGACGCGGCCGTGATGAAGACGGAGTCGTCGTCCTATGCGACAGCGACGACGATGACGACGCGCCGCCGCCAGTCCATCATGGCGACGTCGGGTCCAGCCGGGGGGTCCGCGTCAAGGAGGAGAAGGCCGAGGACGACGATGGCGGCGACGGCGGCGACGACTTCAGCCCCTTTCTTTTTTAGATTAGCTTAATGTAATGAAAATGTGCGAATTTGGCCGAAATTCGCCATGTTTAGCCAAAATTTAACTACTCTTTTATCATAACTTCGCCGAATGGCCCCTTTTTTTTAAAACACTCGCCTGGGGGCGGCCCTGGGGCCAACGGCTGGGCGACGACTCGCCCCCAGGGTCTTTCTTTGCGCCGGCTCACCCCCAGGCGGCGCTTTTAGACGCCCCCTGGGGGGCAACGGCTGGAGATGCCCTCATCTGTCGCGACGCGACGGAGCGTCCTTGCACTGATAGGTGGGCCCCACCCATCAATCCACTAGGAGCGAACATCACTCTCTTTTAAAGATGTACACCCATAGGGCATACATTACTTGTATTCATATACGAGCAACGGAGAAACAAGTGTCTCGACGTTCTAGGAACGGGGGTCCCCAGACTTGCCTGCCTGCGGCCTGCGGCGTGGCTCAAGTGGGGGCCCAATGCAGCCCAGCTTCATCAGCTCAAGCTCAAGACCCTCGCGAGTGGCCAAGCCTCGCGGGGCGGACGACATGAAGCTTCCTCAGGAGCAGCCTCCCCAGGCAGGCTCGCGAGGAGGCGGAGAGATCAAGGCAGGGTACCTCCCGAGGAACCCGTGACGCAAGCCATGACGATTGAGACCAGGCGGGCGCCGGCCTACGCAGTGTCCTTGTTTCCCTTTCGGTGCAAAGGGGGCAAGCACAGACCAAGGCATCAGGCAAAGGTTACCGCTTCGGTGCAACAAGACCAAGACCAACAGAACGGCAGGATGGAGGTCATCGTGGAGCCCAGGACGGCGTCATCGTCAGAACCTTTGGCAGCCGAAGACCAACTTTAGTCAGGATAAGTGTACCAGATGTTCCCCTTCAAAATGGCCAATTGTTGGCGCCCTTCCCGCTCATTATTTGGGAAGAGGCCCAGGGCCTCCCCCTATAAATAGGACTAGCCACCACAGGGTAGAGGCATCTAGAAACAGATCGGTCAGAGAGAGAGAGAGAGAGAAGCGGGTGAACTCACCCAAGCAGTTCATCACACCAGCTTAAGAACAGCCCCTCGCGAGGCTGTTCTCCCTTTGTACTGTTCATCATCAGCCCCTGAGGCAATCCACCACACCACACACTGGAGTAGGGTATTACACCACAATGGTGGCCTGAACCAGTATAAATCTCATGTCCCTTGTGTGTTCATATTTCTTGCTTAAATCCTTGCGAGACTTCGAGACGTGAGCTGGTAGGGGAGAGATCTTCGTGCGCACCCCAGTGTTCGAACCTCAAGGGTCTCCCGGAATCCGAAATCCGACATTTGGCGCGCCAGGTAGGGGTGCGCTGGAATCCTTCTTCCACCGCCTCGCGTTCCGTCGCCTCGCCGCCCTGATGTCAAGCGACCCGACTGCCAACGCCGACCGCTGGGCGGCGTGGCCCGTCCACGCCGTGCCGCCGACCCAGGGCGACCTCAACTTTGCGCCTCAGGCAGCTCGCGCTCCGCAGGGCGCTGCGGGGCGCGGGCGACGCGGCCAAACGTCGCCTGCCCTCACACCGCGGCAGGTGCGGTCAACAGCAAGAGCTTCGAACCACGCCGCGGCCACAGCACCGCACACCCTACGGGAGCAGGCGAACTCCAGGGCCGCGCTCATGGTGGCCCGAGAGCTGCTACGGTGCCGGCTACTGGAGGGCGGCCGTGACGTGTTACTGGAGCGAGTAGCCGAACTCCTGGACGCCGCCACCTCGGGAACACCTCCTTTCTGCGTCCAGCTGCCATCCCAGGTCCAGGGCGGGCCGTATGGCGGCCCCATACGTGCCCACGCGACTCCGAGCGGACTTCAGGCCCAACTCAACGCCAACCCGGCCGTCAGCACCGGGCGCCAAGTCGCGCCGGCCCCATCTCTAGCCGGCGAAGGAGCACACGCCGCGACCTTCGGCCTCGGCGGGCCACCGCGCCATCACCCTCAAGACAACGCTCCAGGCCGGACTGCGTGGCATGTGAGGCACTACCGCGAGAACCGTTGGGCTGTGGTCACAGAAGCCTATGTGCCCCACATGGTGGATCGAGAGTGTGCATTGGAAGAAGACCATGGTTCGTTCCTCGGGCCAGGCTGGGGCGAGGAGCCACCAGAAGCTGAGCTCTTTCAGGAGCCCCAAGAGGGCCTCGACGGCCGCGCCGGTGGCAGCAACTATTTGGTACCACTACTTCCTCAGGAGCAAGCTTATGCTAACCATGGGTCGCAGGAGGTACAGGTTGCCGCGGCAGATGGCTACCCCAATGCTACAGCCTCCTACCCCTCGGGAGGAGGGCACCGGGGGCTGCAGGAGAGGGGCCGAGATCCGGGTCCGTCCCCGCGGCGCTCGGCGCAAGGCGCACTCCGGAGGTAGGCCCTCTGCTGGGGAGGTGCCACAGGGCCTACCCCCGGCAGAGGACCCGTGGTCGTCAGGGGAACCGTTGGCGACCGCTCTACCCCATTGGCGTCGTCCTTGGTTTCCGGTCGCCGTCAATGGCGGTAGAGTGCGGCACAAGGCGGGGCCCTCGTCTGGCGATATGAAGCAAGGCCGGTACCTGTGAAGAAGGCCCAGTGCCTGTGAAGCTCGCCGCCCCGTGACACTCTCACGTAATAACGAGTGGGGATGTACACGCCCCGGAGTCTCCGAAGAGCCGCCCTCGGGCCTCGGGGGCTCCCGCCCACGCCCAGTGGCAGCACTTAGCTCCGTGCTGGTGAGAAGACGTCGAAGACTAGACTAGGTGCCAGACGCGGCTTTTGCCTTTTGCCTTTTCCTCTGTTGACAAGTTTCTTCGATTTGAATTTAAGTTGGATTTGAGCTTGAGACTTGCGTGTGTCTGGGGAAGGGGTGCTTAGTATCGTTCGAGCAATCTCTCGTGTTCTGGTTTCGGCTTTACGTCCAAGTTAGCGTCAGCTGCCTCCCCTCGCGAGCCCCTCGCGAGCCGGGCCAGGCCAAGCACGTCTACAATCCGGACCGCTGTCGCCGCACCCTCTCTGGAGGTTCTCATCGCAGGATCAATGGAACCACCCAGAAGACACTCGAGGCGTTGCGGCCCCCATAGGCCCGCTCGGGATTCGTTAGGGTCAAAAGGTAAACAGGTTGGCTGACCCCTCACCGGGCCAGTAGCTAAGCTCGCGCGCAGCGCTACGCTTACAAGGATATCGATTGCAGACCTTTACATGAGGGGATTCCCCTCCCAAAATGCTCTTACAGTCTTCAGGGCCAAGCCCAAACCTTCTTCACGCAGGGTAAACAGCGGTGACGTACGATCAGTCGGACATATCACTCGCTGCGTCATCTGGGGCGCCTCCAGAGGCGTCGCTGGCGTCGCTGGCCTCGTCACCATCACCACCAACACCTCCGCCAGCGCCAGGCGCGTCCACCACACCGCCTTCATCGGCGGCCACGATCACGCCATCATTATCAGACGCGAAGGCACTAACGAGGGCGTCCATGTTGTCCTCCACCCATTGCGCCAGGTCGCCCCGGATGGCTATGGGCACAGGTGCAATGGCGGCATCGAGATCGAAGTGGGGATCCCTGTTCTGCAGATGGGTGAAGACACGGGAGAAGGCACGCCCAAGCAAGGCTCGGCTCCTCTCCTCGACGAGCCAATGAGACCTCTCGGAGCGGTTCTCCAAAAGCGTCACCACGTCAGTGAAATATTGAAGGTTGCCTGCATAGTTGGTCTCATGCGGCACCTCGGCAGCGGCCTCGCAAATGTTGCCCAGGGCCGTGTTAGCCCGTTCCCTGAGCGTTCGGAGCATGGGGGCGTGCTCATGCTCCAGAACCCGCCTCTGACGAATCTCGTCCTCGTTCTGCCGCGCGATGGCCTCAGTGCCATCAACCCTTTGTCGGAGAAGAAGCAGCTCGGCGCGGGAAGAGGCTAGCTCCGCCTGCGCTGCGCCAAGGGCGGCCGCAGAGAGGTCCGCACCCCGCGTCACTTCAGCCAGTTTGGCCCTGAGGGCCGCGGTCCTACCCTCAGCTTCGGCCCTGATCAGCTCCAACCTCGCTTCGTATTGGCGCTCGAGACCCGAACGAGCTTCCGCCATGCGGCGGTCGACCTCTTCCTGGGCTCGGGCTTCGCGCGCGGCGACGTCATCCTCCGCTTGAGCCACCAGGCCTTCCCTGGTCTCCAACCGCTCGAGGTCAAGGTTGCGCTCGGCGGCCTCCAGCGTCAGCTCTTCCTCGCGCTTCTGGAGCTCCGCCTGGTCGACGGAAGCCTCCTTCAGCGACACAAGGGCCGCCTGGCGCAGTTCCACTTGCTCCTCTAGAGAGTTGCTCCAGGCTTGGAGCTCCCACACGCGCTCCTCCGCATCCTTGCACCGTCGGTCTGCTTCCCGGGCCTCCTCGATGGCTTGAGAGCAGGCCTCTCGCGAGGCCACCAGTGACGCTTCAGCCTTCACGTTGTCAAGGTCACGCTGGTGACGCGCAAAGGCAACGGCTACCTTCAGCTTGCGCCTCTCTTCAGCGAGGTGCAAGCCTTCGGCCTCGAGGCGCGCATCCTCGCCAGCAAGCTCCGCTCCGATCCGGCTCACTACGTCCATCGCCTCCTGGAGGAATTCTTGGCGAAGGGCGCGGCGCTCACAAGCACGCCTGAGTACGTCTTCTGCGTTACCCTCCGCCATTGGTGAACTCGGGGGGCACTGGGGCGGCATGCCCCCTCCCGGCGCAGGGCTGGGGGCTGGTGCCCCAGCAATCGCCGGACGGGCCGCGCCAGGAGCCTGACCTGGCACCGGTCCGTCCCCAGAAGAGGAGCTTAAGACCGACTTCAGCCAATCGCCGTTCACGATCAAGGAAGGAGCACGGGGCAAGCTGGTTGTGCCCCAGGAGAACTCGTGAAGGGAGGACAGCAGGCGCGCGGGCTCGAGATGCCCAGCGGGATGGGCCACTTCTCTGGCTGGCCAAGCGGCAGGGGCGCCGCTCGAGCTCGGCGCGCCAAGGGTCAGCGGCGAGGGCAAAGCTTGGAGGGACGGCTCCTTGGCCGTCTCCGCGAATTCAGCAGGAAGGGCCCTGAAAGGCCGCGATCAGCTACAAGAACAGAGAAATAAAGGAGCAAAGAAAGAAGAGTACTTACTCGCCCGTGGCAAAGTACTTCATGCGCTTCAGCAGGCGGCAAGGGCGATTGTCATCGCCCAAGGCCTCCTTCCTCTTGCGGAGGGCCTCGAAATCTACGCGAAACCGACCTAAGCACTTGGCGCAGGGGTCGGTTTGTGGCATGGAGGGGGCGTCAAGGCGATCGGCGCTAAGGGGACCGGCCTGAGGAGCGCCACCGGGCACCGCCTCATGAGGAACGACCGGGGCCTCGGGAGCCTCAACCTCGGGAGCCGTAGGCCGCAACTCCTCGCTTGCCACTACTCCAGGACGGGCTTCAGGAGATGCCGCCTCCGAAACTCCACGCGGCATCAGCACCTCAGCATCATCCCCTTCAGCTCCCGACGGTTCTTGTCTCCCCGCTCCATCACCTGAGACAGGGCCGCTTTGGGCAACCGGAAGAGCAACCACGGCGACAGGATTCTCGTGGGCCCCCCTCAGGCCAGCCGGGCGCAGCCCCTGTTGGGGAACGTAGTAATTTCAAAAAATTTCCTACGCACACGCAAGATCATGGTGATGGCATAGCAACGAGAGGGGAGAGTGTTTGTCCACGTACCCTCGTAGACCGTAAGCGGAAGCGTTAGCACAACGCGGTTGATGTAGTCGTACGTCTTCACGATCGACCGATCCAAGCACTGAACGTACGGAGCCTCCGAGTTCAGCACACGTTCAGCTCGATGATGATCTCCGGCCCTTCCGATCCAGCAAAGGCTCCGGAGATGAGTTCCGTCAACACGACGGCGTGGTGACGATGATGATGTTCTACCGGCGCAGGGCTTCGCCTAAAGTCCGCGACGATATGACCGAGGTGGGATATGGTGGAAGGGGGCACCGCACACGGCTAAGGAACGATCCGTAGATCAACTTGTGTCTATGGGGTGCCCCCGCCCCCATATATAAAGGAGCCAGGGGGGAGGAGGCCGCCGGCCTAAGGGGGCGCGCCAAGGGGGGAGTCCTACTCCCACCGGGAGTAGGACTCCCCTTTTCCAAGTTGGAGTAGGAGAGAGAGGGAAAGAGGAGGAAGAGGAGAAGGAAAAGGGGGGGGGGGCGCCGCCCCCCTTCCCTTGTCCTATTCGGACTAGGAGGGGGAGGGGCGCGCGGCCCCCTCCTTGCTCCTTCCTCTTCTTCCTCTTGGCCCATGTAGGCCCATTAACCCCCCGGGGGGTTCCGGTAACCTCCCGGTACTCCGGTAAAATGCCGATTTCACCCGGAACCATTCCGATGTCCAAACATAGGCTTAAAATATATCAATCTTTATGTCTCGACCATTCCGAGACTCCTCGTCATGTCCGTGATCACATCCGGGACTCCGAACAAACTTCGGTACATCAAAACTTATAAACTCATAATAAAACTGTCATCGAAACGTTAAGCGTGCGGACCCTACGGGTTCGAGAACTATGTAGACATGACCTAAAACCATTCTCGGTCAATAACCAATAGCGGGACCTGGATGCCCATATTGGTTCCTACATATTCTACGAAGATCTTTATCGGTCAAACCGCATAACAACATACTTTGTTCCCTTTGTCATCGGTATGTTACTTGCCCGAGATTTGATCGTCGGTATCCAATACCTAGTTCAATCTCGTTACCGGCAAGTCTCTTTACTCGTTCCGTAATACGTCATCTTATAACTAACTCATTAGTTACATGCTTGCAAGGCTTAGGTGATGAGTATTACCGAGAGGGCCCAGAGATACCTCCCCGACAATCGGAGTGACAAATCCTAATCTCGAATTATGCCAACCCAACATGTACCTTCGAAAACACCTGTAGAGCACCTTTATAATCACCCAGTTACGTTGTGACGTCTGGTAGCACACAAAGTGTTCTTCCGGTAAACGGGAGTTGCACAATTCTCATAGTTGTAGGAACTTTGTATAAGTCATGAAGAAAGCAATAGCAGTACACTAAACGATCAAGTGCTAGGCTAACAGAATGGGTCATGTCAATCACATCATTCTCCTAATGATGTGATCCCATTAATCAAATGACAACACATGTCTATGGTCAGGAAACATAACCATCTTTGATTAATGAGCTAGTCAAGTAGAGGCATACTAGTGACTATGTGTTTGTCTATGTATTCACACATGTATCATGTTTCCGGTTAATATAATTCTAGCATGAATAATAAACATTTATCATGATATGAGGAAATAAATAATAACTTTATTATTGCCTCTAGGGTATATTTCCTTCAGTCTCCCACTTGCACTAGAGTCAATAATCTAGATTACATAGTAATGATTCTAACACCCATGGAGTCTTGGTGTTGATCATGTTTTGCTCGTGAGAGAGGCTTAGTCAACGGGTCTGCAACAATCAGATCTGTATGTATCTTGCAAATCTCTATGTCTCCCACTTGGACTTGGTCCCGAATGGAATTGAAGCGTCTCTTGATGTGCTTGGTCCTTTTGTGAAATCTGGATTCCTTTGCCAAGGCAATTGCACCAGTATTGTCACAGAAGATCTTCATTGGTCCCGATGCACTAGGTATGACACCTAGATCGGAAATGAACTCCTTCATCCAGACTCCTTCATTCGCTGCTTCAGAAGCAGCTATGTATTCCGCTTCACATGTAGATCCCGCCACGATGCTTTGTTTAGAACTGCACCAACTTACAGCTCCACCGTTTAATAAAAACACGTATCCGGTTTGCGATTTAGAATCGTCCGGATCAGTGTCAAAGCTTGCATCGACGTAACCATTTACGACTAGCTCTTTGTCACCTCCATATACGAGAAACATATCCTTAGTCCTTTTCAGGTATTTCAGGATGTTCTTGACCGCTGTCCAGTGATCCACTCCTGGATTACTTTGGTACCTTCCTGCCAAACTTATTGCTAAGCATACGTCAGGTCTGGTACACATCATTGCATACATGATAGAGCCTATGGCTGAAGCATAGGGAACATTTTTCATTTTCTCTCTATCTTCTGCTGTGGTCGGGCATTGAGTTTGACTCAACTTCACACCTTGTAGCACAGGCAAGAATCCTTTCTTTGCCTGATCCATTTTGAACTTTTTCAAAATTTTATCAAGGTATGTACTTTGTGGAAGTCCTATTAAGCGTCTTGATCTATCTCTATAGATCTTGATGCCCAATATTTAAGCAGCTTCACCGAGGTCTTTCATTGAAAAACTTTTATTCAAGTATCCCTTTATGCTATCCAGAAATTCTATATCATTTCCAATTAATAATATGTCATCAACATATAAAACTAGAAATGCTATAGAGCTCCCACTCACTTTCTTGTAAATACAGGCTTCTCCAAAAGTCTGTATAAAACCATATGCTTTGATTACACTATCAAAGCGTTTATTCCAACTCCGAGATGCTTGCACCAGTCCATAAATGGAACGCTGGAGCTTGCACACTTTGTCAGCACCTTTTGGATCAACAAAACCTTCTGGCTGCATCATATACAACTCTTCTTCTAGAAATCCATTCAAGAATGCAGTCTTGACATCCATTTGCCAAATTTCATAATCATGAAATGCAGCAATAGCCAACATGATTTGGACAGACTTAAGCATCGCTACAGGTGAGAAAGTCTCATCGTAGTCAACCCCTTGAACTTGTCGAAAACCTTTCGCAACAAGTCAAGCTTTATAGACAGTAACATTACCATCAACTTCAGTCTTCTTCTTAAAGATCCATTTATTCTCAATGGCTTGCCGATCATCGGGCAAGTTAACCAAAGTCCATACTTTGTTTTCATACATGGATCCCATCTCAGATTTCATGGCCTCAAGCCATTTTGCGGAATCTGGGCTCATCATCGCTTCCTCATAGTTCGTAGGTTCATCATGGTCAAGTAACATGACTTCCAGAATAGGATTACCGTACCACTCTGGTGCGGATCTTACTCTGGTAGACCTACGAGGTTCAGCAGAAACTTGATCTGAAGTTTCATGATCAATATCATTAGCTTCCTCACTAAATGGTGTAGTCGTCACAGGAACCGGTTCTCGTGATGAACTACCTTCCAATAAGGGAGTAGATACAGTTATCTCATCAAGTTCTACTTTCCTCCCACTCACCTCTTTCGAGAGAAACTCCTTCTCTAGAAAGGATCCATTCTTAGCAACGAATGTCTTGCCTTCGGATCTGTGATAGAAGGTGTACCCAATAGTCTCTTTTGGGTATCCTATGAAGACACATTTCTCCGATTTGGGTTCGAGCTTATCTGGTTGAAGTTTCTTCACATAAGCATCGCAGCCCCAAACTTTAAGAAACGACAACTTTGGTTTCTTGCCAAACCACAGTTCATAAAGCGTCATCTCAACGGATTTAGATGGTGCCCTATTTAACGTGAATGCGGCCGTTTCTAAAGCATAACCCCAAAACGATAGCGGTAAATCGGTAAGAGACATCATAGATCGCACCATATCAAGTAAAGTACGATTACGACGTTCGGACACACCATTTCGTTGTGGTGTTCCGGGTGGTGTGAGTTGCGAAACTATTCCGCATTGTTTCAAATGTAAACCAAACTCGTAACTCAAATATTCTCCTCCACGATCAGATCGTAGAAACTTTATTTTCTTGTTACGATGATTTTCCACTTCACTCTGAAATTCTTTGAACTTTTCAAATGTTTCAGACTTGTGCTTCATTAAGTAGATATACCCATATCTGCTCAAATCATCTGTGAAGGTGAGAAAATAACGATATCCGCCACGAGCCTCAACATTCATCAGACCATATACATCTGTATGTATGATTTCCAACAAATCTGTTGCTCTCTCCATAGTTCCGGAGAACGGTGTTTTAGTCATCTTGCCCATGAGGCGCGGTTCGCAAGTACCAAGTGATTCATAATCAAGTGATTCCAGAAGTCCATCAGTATGGAGTTTCTTCATGCGTTTTACACCAATATGACCTAAACGGCAGTGCCACAAATAAGTTGCACTATCATTATCAACTCTGCATCTTTTGGCTTCAACATTATGAATATGTGTATCACTACTATCGAGATTCAATAAAAATAGACCACTCTTCAAGGGTGCATGACCATAAAAGATATTACTCATATAAATAGAACAACCATTATTCTCTGATTTAAATGAATAACCGTCTCGCATCAAACAAGATCCAGATATAATGTTCATGCTCAACGCTGGCACCAAATAACAATTATTCAGGTCTAAAACTAATCCCGAAGGTAGATGTAGAGGTAGCGTGCCGACCGCGATCACATCGACTTTGGAACCGTTTCCCACGCGCATCGTCACCTCGTCCTTGGTCAGTGCTCGCTTATTCCGTAGTCCCTGTTTCGAGTTGCAAATATTAGCAACAGAACCAGTATCAAATACCCAGGTGCTACTACGAGCTCTAGTTAGGTACACATCAATAACATGTATATCACATATACCTTTGCTCACTTTGCCATCCTTCTTATCCGCCAAATACTTGGGGCAGTTCCGCTTCTAGTGTCCAGTCTGCTTGCAGTAGAAGCACTCAGTTTCAGGCTTAGGTCCAGACTTGGGTTTCTTTTCTTGAGCAGCAACTTGTTTGCCGTTCTTTTTGAAGTTCCCCTTCTTCTTCCCTTTGCCCTTTTTCTTGAAACTAGTGGTCTTGTTGACCATCAACACTTGATACTCCTTCTTGATTTCTACCTCCGCGGCTTTCAGCATCGCGAAGAGCTCGGGAATAGTCTTGTTCATCCCTTGCATATTATAGTTCATCACGAAGCTCTTGTAGCTTGGTGGCAGTGATTGGAGAATTCTGTCAATGACACTATCATCAGGAAGATTAACTCCCAGTTGAATCAAGTGATTGTTATACCCAGACATTCTGAGTATGTGTTCACTGACAGAACTATTCTCCTCCATCTTGCAGCTGTAGAACTTATTGGAGACTTCATATCTCTCAATCCGGGCATTTGCTTGAAATATTAACTTCAACTCCTGGAACATCTCATATGCTCCATGACGTTCAAAACGTCATTGAAGACCCAGTTCCAAGCCGTAAAGCATGGCACACTGAACTATAGAGTAGTCATCAGCTTTGCTCTGCCAGACGTTCTTAACGTCGTCAGTTGCATCAGCAGCAGGCCTGGCACCCAGCGGCGCTTCCAGGACGTAACTCTTCTGTGCAGCAATGAGGATAATCCTCAGGTTACGGACCCAGTCCGTGTAATTGCTACCATCATCTTTCAACTTTGCTTTCTCAAGGAACGCATTAAAATTCAACGGAACAACAACACGAGCCATCTATCTACAAACAAACATAGACAAGCAAGATACTATCAGGTACTAAGTTCATGATAAATTTAAGTTCAATTAATCATATTACTTAAGAACTCCCACTTAGACAGACATCTCTCTAGTCATCTAAGTGATCACGTGATCCAAATCAACTAAACCATAACCGATCATCACGTGAGATGGAGTAGTTTTCAATGGTGAACATCACTATGTTGATCATATCTACTATATGATTCACGCTCGACCTTTCGGTCTCTGTGTTCCGAGGCCATATCTGCATATGCTAGGCTCGTCAAGTTTAACCTGACTATTCTGCGTGTGCAAAACTGGCTTGCACCCGTTGTAGATGGACGTAGAGCTTATCACACCCGATCATCATGTGGTGTCTCGGCACGACGAACTTTGGCAACGGTGCATACTCAGGGAGAACACTACTTGATAATTTTAGTGAGAGATCATCTTAAAATGCTACCGTCAATCAAAGCAAGATAAGATGCATAAAGGATAAACATCACATGCAATCAATATATAAGTGATATGATATGGCCATCATCATCTTGTGCTTGTGATCTCCATCTTCGAAGCACCGTCATGATCACCATCGTCACCGGCGCGACACCTTGATCTCCATCGTAGCATCGTTGTCATTACGCCATATATTGCTTCTACGACTATCGCTACCGCTTAGTGATAAAGTAAAGCAATTACAGGGCGTTTGCATTTCATACAATAAAGCGACAATCATATGGCTCCTGCCAGTTGCCGATAACTTCGGTTACAAAACATGATCATCTCATACAATAAAATATAGCATCGCGTCTTGACCATATCACATCACAACATGCCCTGCAAAAACAAGTTAGACGTCCTCTACTTTGTTGTTGCAAATTTTACGTGGCTGCTACGGGCTTAGCAAGAACCGTTCTTACCTACGCATCAAAACCACAACGATAGTTTGTCAAATAGACTCCGTTTTAACCTTCGCAAGGACCGAACGTAGCCACACTTGGTTCAACTAAAGTGAGAGAGACAGACACCCGCCAGCCACCTTTAAGCACGAGTGCTCGTAACGGTGAAACCAGTCTCGCGTAAGCGTACGCGTAATGTCGGTCCGGGCCGCTTCATCTCACAATACCGCTGAACCAAAGTATGACATGCTGGTAGGCAGTATGACTTATATCGTCCACAACTCACTTGTGTTCTACTCATGCATATAACATCAACGCATAAAACCTAGGCTCGGATGCCACTGTTGGGGAACGTAGTAATTTCAAAAAATTTCCTACGCACACGCAAGATCATGGTGATGGCATAGCAACGAGAGGGGAGAGTGTTTGTCCACGTACCCTCGTAGACCGTAAGCAGAAGCGTTAGCACAACGCGGTTGATGTAGTCGTACGTCTTCACGATCGACCGATCCAAGCACCAAACGTACGGAGCCTCCGAGTTCAGCACACGTTCAGCTCGATGATGATCTCCGGCCCTTCCGATCCAGCAAAGGCTCCGGAGATGAGTTCTTCAGCACGACGGCGTGGTGACGATGATGATGTTCTACCGGCGCAGGGCTTCGCCTAAACTCCGCGATGATATGACCGAGGTGGAATATGGTGGAAGGGGGCACCGCACACGGCTAAGGAACGATCCGTAGATCAACTTGTGTCTATGGGGTGCCCCCCGCCATCGTATATAAAGGAGCTAGGGGGGAGGAGGCCGCCGGCCTAAGGGGGCGCGCCAAGGGGGGAGTCCTACTCCCACCGGGAGTAGGACTCCCCTTTTCCAAGTTGGAGTAGGAGAGAGAGGGAAAGAGGAGGAAGAGGAGAAGGAAAGGGGGGGGGGGAGGGGGCGCCGCCCCCCTTCCCTTGTCCTATTCGGACTAGGAGGGGGAGGGGCGCGCGGCCCCCTCCTTGCTCCTTCCTCTTCTTCCTCTTGGCCCATGTAGGCCCATTAACCCCCCGGGGGGTTCCGGTAACCTCCCGGTACTCCGGTAAAATGCCGATTTCACCCGGAACCATTCCGATGTCCAAACATAGGCTTCCAATATATCAATCTTTATGTCTCGACCATTCCGAGACTCCTTGTCATGTCCGTGATCACATCCGGGACTCCGAACAAACTTCGGTACATCAAAACTTATAAACTCATAATAAAATTGTCATCGAAACGTTAAGCGTGCGGACCCTACGGGTTCAAGAACTATGTAGACATGACCTAAAACCATTCTCGGTCAATAACCAATAGCGGGACCTGGATGCCCATATTGGTTCCTACATATTCTACGAATATCTTTATCGGTCAAACCGCATAACAACATACTTTGTTCCCTTTGTCATCGGTATGTTACTTGCCCGAGATTTGATCGTCGGTATCCAATACCTAGTTCAATCTCGTTACCAGCAAGTCTCTTTAGTCGTTCCGTAATACGTCATCTTATAACTAACTCATTAGTTACATGCTTGCAAGGCTTAGGTGATGAGTATTACCGAGAGGGCCCAGAGATACCTCCCCGACAATCGGAGTGACAAATCCTAATCTCGAATTATGCCAACCCAACATGTACCTTCGGAAACACCTGTAGAGCACCTTTATAATCACCCATTTACGTTGTGACGTTTGGTAGCACACAAAGTGTTCTTCTGGTAAACGGGAGTTGCACAATTCTCATAGTTGTAGGAACTTTGTATAAGTCATGAAGAAAGCAATAGCAGTACACTAAACGATCAAGTGCTAGGCTAACAGAATGGGTCATGTCAATCACATCATTCTCCTAATGATGTGATCCCATTAATCAAATGACAACACATGTCTATGGTCAGGAAACATAACCATCTTTGATTAATGAGCTAGTCAAGTAGAGGCATACTAGTGACTATGTGTTTGTCTATGTATTCACACATGTATCATGTTTCCGGTTAATACAATTCTAGCATGAATAATAAACATTTATCATGATATGAGGAAATAAATAATAACTTTATTATTGCCTCTAGGGCATATTTCCTTCAGCCCCCACTCGTCGAAGCTAGGCATCTGCTTCACGAAATCGGCCCTGCCCGAACAAAGATACAGGAGGGCACCATCATGTCGAAGGCTGCCTGGGGAAGGATCGCCAGTCAGGACCTTGAGCACCGTCCTCAGAGCTTCAGGTGCCAGGTCCTCCTCCTGGAGCCGCATGCAGTCTTTGTGCCCCGCAAAGTCCTACATCCGGCGAGAGTGGCGCTGGAGAGGAGCAATGCAGCACTAGAGGAACTCCTTCACCACCTTGGGCGCCGTCACGTTGAGTGCCCTCAAGGTCTCGAAACAACGCCAGGCGAAGACGAGCCGGGGGCTCACGAGCGCCTCATGACCCCAGCCTGAGCTGGGAACAGCAGGCGCGGTTGGGTGCGAGAGCAGGGGGCTGGGTACCCCAACGTCCACATACAACCACCGCTCTCTGAACTTGGCCTCAGAGGGAGGAAGGCCGAAGTCGATCCCTGAAGCAGCCGTCTCTTGCACGGCAAGGAAGCTCACACACCCCGAGCATTGAGTTGGGTCGCTCAGGCGCAAAGAGAAGAAGTGGCGCAACAGGGCAACGGAAGGAGGAATGCCCACCATTGCCTCGCAAACAAAAGCAAAGACAGCCAGGAGGGTAATGGACTCAGGCCCGAGGTGCATCACGTGGATCTGATAATGGGAGAGCACCGCATTGAAAAAAGCAGAGAAAGGGGGGACCAGACCCGCCCACAAGGCGTCGGCGAAGAACCGGACCTCTGTGACGACCCTATCAATAGAAGCATGGGACGCATGCCAGACCGTGGTCCAGCCGCACTCGTTGAAGATGGTGGCAAGAGCAGAACGGACCTTGCGCAAGGCCTCGGGATTGAGTATGATTGACCAATCAACGACGGGGGCCACCGCCGGAGGCGAGCGGGACGAAGGCGCGAGCTTCTTCCCCTTTTCCTTCTTCGTTGGTGCCATGGCGGTTGAAAGAGGGGAGAGCTCGAGTTTGATTGGAGGCGGAGGTTGAAGATCGAGGAAGGAGGAAGGGCAGGAAGCGCGCGACGCGGCGAAAGGGGAATAGCTGTGTGCAACCACGGGTCTGCCTAGTCGGGCGCATAATGAGGCATCATGGGGAAGCGGAGGCACCCACGTTTAATCAACCGCCACGCGGCGCCCAAGGCCGCATGCTGTTGGGGCCCGCGGCGCTTCGCACTTGCCTGCGGCCTGCGGCGTGGCTCAAGTGGGGGCCTTGGGCCCGGGGGTTACTGTTGGCGTTCTGGGAATGGGGGTCCCTAGACTTGCCTGCCTGCGGCCTGCGGCGTGGCTCAAGTGGGGGCCCAATGCAGCCCAGCTTCATCAGCTCCAGCTCAAGACCCTCGTGAGGGGCCAAGCCTCACAGGGCGGACGACATGAAGCTTCCTCAGGAGCAGCCTCCCCAGGCAGGCTCGCGAGGAGGCGGAGAGATCAAGGCAGGGTACCTCCCGAGGAACCCGTGACGCAAGCCATGACGATCGAGACCAGGCGGGCGCCGGCCTGCGCAGTGTCCTTGTTTTCCTTTCGGTGCAAAGGGGGCAAGCACAGACCAAGGCATCAGGCAAAGGTTACCGCTTCGGTGCAACAAGACCAAGACCAACAGAACGGCAGGATGGAGGTCATCGTGGAGCCCAGGACGGCGTCATCGTCAGAACCTTTGGCAGCCGAAGACCAACTTTAGTCAGGATAAGTGTACTAGATGTTCCCCTTCAAAATGGCCAATTGTTGGCGCCCTTTCCGCTCATTATTTGGGAAGAGGCCCAGGGCCTCCCCCTATAAGTAGGACTAGCCACCACAGGGTAGAGGCATCTAGAAACAGATCGGTCAGAGAGAGAGAAGCGGCTGAACTCACCCAAGCAGTTCATCGCACCAACTCAAGAACAACCCCTCGCAAGGCTGTTCTCCCTTTATACTGTTCATCATCAGCCCCTGAGGCAATCCACCACACCACACACTGGAGTAGGGTATTACACCACAATGGTGGCTTGAACCAGTATAAATCTCGTGTCCCTTGTGTGTTCATCTTTCTTGCTTAAATCCTTGCGAGACTTCGAGACGTGAGCTGGTAGGGAAGAGATCTTCGTGCGCACCCCAGTGTTCGAATCTCAAGGGGCTGCCGGAACCCGAAATCCGACAAAGTGGTTGGGCTGCTGCATATCGCCTTAGACGTGACTACCATGCACCCACGATTTTCGTCGTCACCGAAGAAGAAGAGCACGGTCCACATCTTGACACTAAAGAAACTCCTAATCTTAGGCATTAACGAGTCGTGATAGCCGCCAATCCATGAAGACTGGATCTTATTTGGTAAGAAACACCGACCGGAGGATCTTCAACGTCAGATCCAGGTCGATGTCGTTTTTACCAAAAAGGACGGAAGGGACCGTCTAAGCAAGAAAGTTGATTTCCCTCTTTCTATCCTAACCGTTTGATCGAAATCCAACACCTCACATAGTGCCTTTAACTTCCAACTGTTTCACACATGATCTAGTCATCTTCTTCCTTCAACTGCAGCCCCACCATTTGTGCCGTTGGCCTAAGTGCTTGTCTTCGCCACCCACGATCGGTGTCGCTATCACACGGGCCTCCACTCCCCGCCCATTCATCCCTCGCAACCTCCTTGTGCACCAGATTTTCACCCCTTATACAAACCAGTCAGCCTTCGGACTCTCGTCCATATGCGTTGCGACTATCGCGGTGTCGCCGTTTCCAATTTCTTCTGTACGAGGCCCCGCCGCCGTCTTCAACCATGGAAATCAACGGACGCAAACAAAAAAAAAATCAAATAACCTTTGTTAGGCTAAAAGGTATATTCGGACCAGTAGGATTACCAAAACCAAAAAAGGAAGAAGACGTTGTTGGTCTCGTTCAAAGTCATAGGAAACTGTTGTGCTTTCAAAAAGAGCCATGGCTATGTGTTCCCGTACCGATTCCTAATAGGAATCTCCAATGGGCGATGACTAGCAGGTTGGCCCGTTAGCGTAGTTTGCTCGCTATGTGCTGTAGGTTCACTCTGCTTCGGTTTTATTCAGGGTTTTTTAGTTTCTTTTTATATTTTTTCCTCGGATTTTTTTTCTTCATTTTACTTTGGGTTTATTTTTTTCCCTTTGTTTTCCTTTGGTTTTATTTGTTTTTTTGCTTTCATTTTCGTTTCTTTGGCATTTTGGTCGTTTTTTCTTTTTTCAACACATATTTACTTTTTTCAGTACACAAAGTACATTTTTTAAAACACGTGAAACTTTTATCTGATATACGTGGACATTTTTCAAATACACATTGTACGGACATTTATTTTCATTGAATAATTTTTTTCAAAAGTTTATGGACATTTTTTGGAAACCCGTGAATATTTATTAATGTGTATTTAATTTAAAATATTCTCGGTAAATAAAGTAAAAAGGAGGGAAAATTGATATGACGTCAGCATGACGAGCCACGTCGTACTGGGCCGGCCTACTACCGGTGTGCCCTCGAAGTCTATACAGAAAGGCCCCCTAAAAGCCCAACAAGACGCCCACTCCCCTCCCTCCCGCAAACCTCAAACCCCACGACCGCTCCGGCCGCTCCGACAGCAGCGAAGCGCAACCTCGTCGGCGATGACTCGCATCACCGCGCCGGAGCTGTCGCCCTCGCCCCCGGACTCCCCGCCTCCCGCCCGCCGTTCCCCGGCCCTGGCGACCCCGCCCTCCCGCCGCCGCCCCTCCCCGTCCCCGTCCCTCGCGCTCACCCCCTCCTCCGCCTCCACCTCCGCCACCTCCTCGAGGCCCAGGCCCCGACCCTCGCCCAAGAGGACATACTCGCCGGCGCAGTGGGTCCCCGTCTCCTCCCACCCCGTCTTCGCGCTCCGCGGCGCCGTGGGCGGCGGCGGTGCCGCGTGGGATGCCGCCGGGTCGAGGCTCTACGTTTGGGACCCTTCGGCGCGCGGCGCCCACCGGGTGTCCGTGCGGATCCGCGAGGCCGAGGCGGAGAGGGACGGGGAGGAGGTCGCCGTGGAGGCCGCCGTTCCTTCCGAGGTGAAGTGATTTTCTCCCCCTGGTTGCTTTTTCGTAGTATAAAGTCACTGTGAAATGGTAGGGATAGCCGGATAGGCATCGGTTCTCCCCGTCTCCTAGTCACTAGGTCAGAGCCATACGTTTGAGAATCTACATTGCTGACTGGGGCAATTTGCAATTCACTAGTACTTCTGTGTGTGAACAAAAATGGGGAGAAGCTTCTCTGTGTGATGTTGTGCAACTGGACATAGTGTGGAGCATTTGGATTTCTTAGTGTCAGATCCTATGTTAATTTAGGCAGTATTGTTTGCTACCCTAAGCACAATCTTTCCGAGAGGTTTATACTGTGATGCAGGAAATATAGTGCGGCATATTATCTAACTTTTACAAATGGGAAGTCGATATTATGATGTGCGATGGGCACATGGTGGGAAAGAAGATGGGTCTACCTTCCCCTATATTTGTATGGAGATTGGGTTTTAAACGGTTCCACATATTAAAGTTCCTCTGAGATCATTTTTTATGTAGTACTCCCTCCGTCCCATAATATAAGAACGTTTTTGGCACTAGTAGTGTAGTGTCAAAAACGTTCTTATATTATGGGACGGAGGGAGTAGCATGTAATAATATAACTATGTAAAATAAGTTTTTGGCATCACATGGTATACTATATGAGCTACCATGTTTCTAGGCATGAAAATGCACCACCTAAGTTGTGCATTTTCACGTTTTGGAGATCTGACGAGAACATACATGGGAGAGGCTGAGGCATAGTTGTACATTTTTTATTTGGATGTGGACTAAGGCTTCAAAAGAAAGTTATTGATTCCCTCCTCATATTGGGGAAATTTCAAAGTTTTAAACATCCGGCTAGCCCCGCTATAGCCTTTGAGCTCTCCTGCTAAACCTATACAATTTTAATACTTACTTACGAAGCCTTTTATCCCAAACAAGTTGGGGTAGGCTAGATATGGAACCCTTTCACGAGGACTTTCCGACGCTAATAGCCCGCTATTTCCTGCTAGCGCTAAATTTGGAGTCATTTAGCCCGCTAAGGCGCTATATGAAACCATCCCGCTGCATTATTCTATTGTTCGTGTTTCTGATATATATGGTGCATAGTGTGAAGCTTGGTTATTGAATTAAGATACCTGATTGGAGCTCTGGCTTTGTTGTGCGAACATGTGTTTATGTCAAGTATATGCGATATATCACATATGAAGCCTGATTTTATACCTATTTTTTTCAAAAAAAAAAAAATCATAATTTAAGAAAAATGCTAAATGGGGCTTAGCTTCGCTATAGCTTTTAATAGCTTCTGGCTGAGCCGCCGCTAAGTGGCATAGCCCACTATTTAATACATTGGGAAATTTACATTCCTGACATAGTGATATGATAGCTTTTTTGGAATGGGTGTATTCCTATGCCAAAAATAAGGCCTATTTTACATTTCTACCTAACTGGTTTTGTTTGCAGCATTATTTGCTTCCTTTGATCTCACTTTTTGTCATGAAATGCCGTCATAGTTGAATTGAGAAAACTTTTATGCTTGTACTCATTGCTTGTGAGATGGTAATCTTTTATAAGTTTCCACAGTAGGTATTCTTTCTTTACCATGATGATTGTTCTGTACTATCTTGCATTGACATAATCGATGCCGCTCCTGTGTTGTCCAGATGTTGATGCCGGAGATGGATCTTGGTTACGAGGTCACTCATATATCACTTAATACGGATGTGTCATCATTACTCCTAGCTGGATCACATAACATAAATGTTCTGCATGTACATGAGAGGGTGTCAGAAGATGGTGATACAATCATATGCAGGTATATATCTTCATCACAACATATCTCATGTTGATAATGCACTTTTGCTCCTTTATTTCCTGAATGTTCTGAGATTATTCTAGTTATGAATATTTTTCTTGCAATAAAAAATTGAAACCAGTGGAAGAATATTCTTATTTCTCCTGCATGTCATTAGTCCTGTACATCAAGAGCAATCTTCTGCTCTTCTCATTAGTCATGCACATCAAGAGCAATCTTCTACTCCTCATTGGGGTATTAAAGAAGGCGTTTACAGAGTTTTCATTCACTCTGCAGTTTAGATTAATGGGATGTATAGCTATCTTTTCTTCTTCTTTTGATGCCATTGACCCATTGTTCATAACTTTATTATACTATAATGTTACCTTCCCCTGCATTTGACTACAGGACCGCACCAGTTGCTTCTCAGATTTTACCTACCAATAACGATGGCATAAAAGTTCTGCAGACATCTTGGCACCCTTTTAGCAGCAGCCATTTTGGTGTTTTGACATCAGATGCTGTTTTCAGGTATGCTAAAATGGATTTTGGTGCAACATGGAGGGGCTAATTTAAGCTTATTTAACATGCAATTTGTTGGAGTTTATGTAAATGGGAATGTAGTTTCCTCTGTCCATTCCCATATCAAGTACCCTTTTTTCTGTGTGTCATCATGTATATTTATTTATTTCTAACTTCATCTCTTCTTAAAAAACTGATACAATATTCTTAGATCAATATAATGGAACCACTATATTAAATTTTCTGTAAGATAAAATAATCAAGAACCATCTATGCAGGTTATTTGATCTCTCATTTGATTTAGAGCAACCAGAGCAGGAATTTTATTTGCAGCCAATTCTACCTGGAAGATGCCAGAATGCTTCGTCAATTTGTCCAGTGGCATTCTCTTATGGCAGTGATCATCTGTGGGATAGATTTTCGGTATGTCTCTTGGTTGCAGTTGCCTAGATAATAGAAGCCCTCTCAAAATAAACTTGCCCAGAATAGTTTACAAATTTATCAGGATCATTATTTTAATATAGCAAGCAAGATAGTATCACACTTAGGGTAACTTCAAACAGCTCTAGAGCAATTTGGCGGTGAATTTTGCATATGGGAATCTATCGTTTTGCTAGTTTAAGGCTTTAAGCTTATTACATGGTACAAATATTTATGGTATCAATTGATATTACTACACTATCTATACAGCATCTTTGTCCAATGAATTTGGGAATGCCATGCTTATTTACTGTTTCTGTATGACTGTATCAATGCTATTTTTTTGTGTGTGAAGTCTACACTGTGCTGTTCATAACAGAATTACAGGAAGTTACTTGATGCCTCATGCATTTCAATTTTTCTTTCAAGTTGTCATTTGATATGTTGTTTGGACATACATGTGTAGTCTCTTCAAATTTACCTTGATTAGGATTAATGTTTTGTATGTTGAGTAGTCAATTCCTATGCTTTGTTTCACATGTAAGCCTATTTATGCAGGTTTTCATCTTGTTCAGTGATGGTTCAATTTTTGTGCTCTGCCCCGTTGTTCCATTTGGATGGTAATATTGCACTTCTATGTTCTATCTGCCTCCTTCTTTCAGCGCTTATCATTTTTATATTGCCTAACATTTTATTTTGACATGTTGCCTAAAACTGTGAGAACTACTTAATTTCATGCTGTAGGTTGTACTTTATCTACATTGATTTGGCAATTATTTTCTATTATGCAGTGACTATAGTAAGAAACATATTGAAGAGATATATGAAGATGTTAATACATTTGGGTTGAAATCTTCAAATCCAAATGTTGTCACGAACTCACATTTGGCCATTGCATGGTTGGAGGCAACATTTCCGGAGCTGTTACGTCAATCAGCAGATAGCAGCACACTGATGTCAAGAGCTCGTGCATATGCCCCAGTGGACGATTCTCTAACTCTACAGGTACGCTTCTATTGACTTCCTGAAATATATCTGAGAATGACCGAGCAAGTGTAGCTCTATGTGTTTAACTGGAGAATTCAGCTTGTGGTGTTCGAGTGGGGCTGATGCTTTTATTATCTTGGGATGGCTAGACGTATGAAATTTTCTCATGCATTATTGCATTCGGTTTTAGCATGTGAATATCAAGTAAACACCTTTAGAAGGGAAAAAGTAAGCACCTTTAGAAGGAACAAAGTAAATTACTTTTGGTCAGAAATATTTTGAGGTGAGATTTAACCGTGGATACAAGTAGCACATCGCCTCTATTCCTTGCTGTATACTCTATAAAGTTAGGATGCTGTAACACAACCATGATGAAGAGGAAGGGAAAAGGCATGCCTCTTAAACTAGTAATTTGTTCATTTAAGTGCTCATAGTCAATCCGATGCTTTTCTAGTACATAAGATTGTTGATTTGTAAGAGTAGGAGCCATTTGGCTCGTGACCAAACATTTGCCACAAATTGCACAGTCATGTCTGCCACACTCACGTGTACACGTGACACTTCCTCTGCAGGCGCAGTTTTACTACTGTAATTGTGTCAGCAATTTTTTTTTTTTTTGAGAAAGGTGTCAACAAATATTGTACCCACAGTTTTGGTCATGGACGGACAATTGGTTAAATGTTCTGATAGTCAGCACACTTTTGGAGGAAGAAAATAGTAAATACTATGTTGAACATTGATTTTACTGTTTTAAATTCTCTTTGGAAATCACTGTTGTGGTTATATTTGGCTGACTTACTATAGCTATAAAATTTTCTATTTGTAAATCTACCGCTCATTTTGAATTCTGAAGTTCCTTGGAAACAAGACCAACCTGTAGTCTAAATTAAATGTTAAAGTTTATGAAACATGTTATACAGAAAATCAACAAAATACCAACTATTCCTGAACTGCTTTGATAACCGAGAAATATCATCATTTCTTGTCATGAGAAATTGAGAATTTGGTTATCCAAATTCTGACTGCTATTTTCTATGTGACCTTCATTCTACTCCCTCCGTTCGGAATTACTTGTCACAAAAATGGATAAAAATGAATGTATCTACAACTAAAATACATCCGGATACATGCATTTCTTGGACGAGTAATTCCGAACAGAGGGAGTATGTTTTTATCATGAATCAATGTGTATTAAGATTGAGCACCCATGCAGGGGCCTCTTTGTAGAGTTTGCGAGGAAAACAATGAACTCGAAGGCAAGAGCAGCTCTTGTGAAGGTAAAGCTGTGGGTTTTGTGTACAGCTCTGTTGGCAAAGATTCAGTTCTTGTAACTGCCTGGGGTAGTGGACAGCTCCAGATTGATGCTTTAGCCGATGAAATCCAACCACAATGGAGCATTGGGGTTCCTACTCGCCTTGATGTCGATTCACATGGACGCATAAAGAGCGTTGCTATGATATGTGACTCTAATCCACAAGATTCGTCGGCCCTGAGATCACATCGTTCATCCAGTATGGGATCAAATGTGAAGAGCAATACAGAAGCTGTCTGGATGGGACACTCTCCTCCTTTGCTAAGGCTCTCAATTGTGGATTTGGCACTACCAAAAACTTCTAACGGTAGCTCTTTATCGTTATTTCTGGACCCCCTTGTTCCGGAGAGATTTTATTGTGCACATGGCGGGGGACTTGACATGGTCACGTTGCACTTCCTGCCATTTTCATACCCCGAAATGGCTTCCACACCACCCTCTGTGCATCCTGTACTCACCACAGGCAACAGCGATACAAGTTCTCCCTTCCTTTCTGGATTTGTCGCCATAGCGGATGCGTATGGCCATGTGCAGTTAGTTGGCATCACATATACTGGTGAGTGCTTTGTGGTGGATATGAAGGGTTGGAAGGAACCAACACCTCTTCAGCTTGACATATGTAGCAAGGACATCAAGGATGTGGAATCTTCGACAACTGGAATGATCAGCAAAGAGCTTCTTGCTGGTCCAGATCCACCCATACTTCCATCTTCAACAAGCCTGAGGTCGTTGACTCCTGACTCCATCGAAGGGAAGTCCACACTTCATCACTATATTAAGGTTTTCCATGAGCACTATGTGGAGTATGGGCACAAGGTAAGAGCTATCATTATGGTATTTTGTGCATATCCCTTATCAACTTAGAGTATGTCATATGCCATTGTTGGTGCACAAGTAAAAGTCGTTCCATTCTGGAGATAACTGAACCTGTTACATCTTTCAATCCCCACAATATAAGCATATCACTAACGAGTGTGGGTTCATTTGAATGATGTTCAGGTTTTCATCGAGCTCAAGGAACACGAAGATTATGTGAAGACAGAGATTGAAGACAAGCAGAAACGCTTACAAGCAGTGAAGCAGTCACTTCTATCCATAGAAGCCAAAGACGAGGAGATAAACAGGCGGGTCGATCGGGCCTCCAAGGTGTATGATCTGCTGGAGAAGCGCATAGAAAGCTTCAAGATGCTGCCTGCCGCAAACAAGAAACCATTGTCACAGGCAGAGCTGGAGTTCAAGTCGCAGCTTGGTCCGTAATCGAGAAACCTGACTCTGCATATTCTCCCCTTACAGCCTCATCATGCCCTAACATACTTTGTGTCTGCTAAAACTTGCAGATAGGTTTGCAGACGTGGAGCTGGACGCACTGCGTACTTCCATTGCTGCCCTGAGCGCGAGGATGAAACGGTTCGCCCAACCGTCTTTGGGGGGCGGTGCAGCCGGCACAGGAATGGCGCCATGGCAGGCGCCGAAGGCCGGAAGAGGCCACGTTTCGGAGTCCCAGATGTCGCTGATGAAGTCTTCGCTGGAGAGGCTGTCTCTCCTCAACGAGGAGAACAATCAGAAGCTACGGGTCATCGAGACTGAGCTCAAGAACAAGGAACAGCAGTAGTACTGTAGTCGGTGATACTTGGTTTTGAATCGCACCCATGTTGTCGGCACGAGACAGGGAATTGGTGGCAGATGTTGGCTCGAAAACTATGGAGGGCTCGCTCCTCCCGGATCTTGTCGTGCCCTGTAGGTTGTTGGGGGTGTGAATTATGCCCCATGCAGCGAAGATTGTTGAGAAAGTAGCCGACGCCACGTTTGAATCAGTTGCTTTTGGTACAACTGCTTAAGAGGTTTGTTTCCGAGGTTTATATAGCCCTTCTCTCGACCACACAACAAAGTATGGTCGTGTATTTTTAGATCAGATAGAAGATGTGAAGCCTGACAGTACGGTTTTGTTTTGTTTTGTTAATTAACGTGGTAGTATACGTTTGGTTCTTCCCGCTGCCTTATTTGGTTCATTATTGACGTAGCCATGCGACTGTTTCCGGCTGATGGACGCGGGCGCGATGGCGCGTCCTCGCTGCTCGCTTGACGTTCTCACTTCTCAGCTTGTGCTGCTTCCTCGGCTTTGCTGATATACAAATAATGAAATAAATAAGACGCGACTAGCCAGCAACCATTGGCTGGCTAGAGGTCCAGAGCACACACCCTAAAATTAGTAGTGGACCTCTCCCCTGATCCAGCTGGCAAACCCAAAAAAGAAAAAAACGGTCCCCTCACGCACATGGCCCCGAGGGGCGAGTCTGTCATAATATTAACTACTACTCCCCTACTGACATTAGCCTTAGGCTCACGCCTACTGACATTAGCCTTAGGCTCACGCCAATGCACCAAATTGTCCTTCCCTTTCCCAGGCAAAAACGACAAATTTAATCTGTGGACAAAAAATATTCACAATGTGAATTGTCTTCGAAATTTTTTCACTTCGCTGTCGCTCGACACCTAGGCGTCACACTATATTGTGCAATGCCTGACTGATAGGCGCTACAGACCTGACCAACGTCGCACTTCGGATAGCCTAAAAATTACTAAGTCATTATGCAACGCCTGAGAGCTAGGCGTTACACTGTATAATGCAGCTCCTAGACGCTAGGCGCTGCACCACTTGCATGTACGCAGCGGTGTAGAGTGTTGTAACGTAATAGATGAATTAGAATCAGATTCTGTAGCAAACGCCACTAGTGGTAAAGAAAGGACAGAAGCATCCCAGAGTTGATGAAACCCAAGAAAGATGCTGTAGCGCCCGTACATGGGAGGGGAGCAAACATTTACCTGGAGGAACAAGAAAAAGATAAAGCAAACCTCATCCAGCCCGGCCGGCTAGCACACTATAGCAGCTAGCAGTAGAACATGCATGTACAGTCACTGACAAAAGTCAAGCTACTCTGCTGATGAGCATCCGAAGCAGCGGCAGCCCTGTCTCGGCCACGCTATATATAGAAAACTAAAACGAGGCACGGATTATGCAAGTAGTGCAGCGCCTAGTGTATATGCGCTACACTGTATTTTGTAACGTCTAATTCTTAGGCGTTGCACACTGACTTAACAATTTTTAGTTAGTCTGGAGTACGACGCTAGTCAGGTGTGTAGCGCCTGTCAGTCAGGCGCTGCACAATGGAGTGTGGCGCCTGACGGTCGGGCGCTATACGAAAGGGTCAGTGAAGCGAATTTTTTCGAGCACAGTTCATTTTGTGAAATTTTTTCATCCACAGGTCAAATTTATCGTTTTTGCCCCCAGTCACAGACCCCCAAACCTCACCCCCCCTTACCTCCCCTTCTCCATCTGTTCCTCTCCTCCATTGCCACAACTGTTGCCCTCGTTTTGGTGGCCATGGACCTGAGAGGTGAGCTTCCATCTTGTTGTGCCCTCTCAGATGCTTCTCTTTTACAAATGCATGTGGAACGAAGGATTTACTGATGAGGGAATATACAACAACATGGCAGTTAATGTTTGTGAAACTGCAAAAAAGAACTACTACTTCCTCCGTCTCAGTTTACAAGTCCTACACGTATATCTAGGTTGTCAATTTTATCATCCTAATATAAATTATATAACAGAAAAATTATACCTTTTGAAAATAGAACATCTAAAGTTTATATTGGTATATTTTTTGTAATATATGACTTGTATTAGGTTGGTCAAATTGACGACCTAGGGGTACACGCACGCCCTGTAAATTGAGAGAGAGGGAGTAAGACATTACACACGCAAAATAATATGTTTTTTGGGCAGGTTGGTATGATGTGCATGCAAGTCTGGAATGATTTCCAGGCAACTCTAGCTGAAAACACAGGGAAACCCCTCTCTTGAAATTACTATTCTAGTTTATGCTTTGATTTTTTGCAAGTATCTGCAGAGTGTTGTAGGTTGCGCGAGGCTGTTGTTTTTTTGGTTGATCTTCAAGCTTGTCAAAGCTTTTGGGCAAGTTGTGTATATGTGTAGGGAAGAAAAAAAATGCAGGCAACTCATGTTTCTTGTGTGGTAGAAAAAAATTAAGGAAAAAGGAGGTGTTGAAAGTTACAGGGTTTGGCTTTTACTAGTGAATTTTGGGGCAAAATGTCTTGTTGAACTATATGTTGCGCAATTGTAGTAGTAGCTGAGTGTTTTGTTGTGAATTTTGCTACTGGGTTTTGGGCAATGTATCTATCTGGGGATTTGCTCTAACTGTAGCTGATGTGTTGGTTGTGTTTCTAGCTGTTCACATATCTAGGCAAGTTTCTACAATGTTTGGGCAAGTAGGGAATGGTTTAGAGGCAACTCATGTTTATTTAGTTGTGTGAATGAAAACAAACATAACCCTCTTGAAGTTTTGGTTTTAGCTTGCGCTTTGGATTTTGGACAGGTATCTCCTAGGGCTGATGTGTATACATGTGAAAAAAGAGATTGATTTATTGGCCACCCATGCTTAAAACCCCAAGAAGCAAAAAATAGATAAAATATTTCACCTTTATATGGATTTCTTCTAAGCAAAACCTTGCATATAAAAATTCAGGCAAAATTGACCCATATTTTGCTCGTGCAATGTTTAACTAACCAACCCACACATCAAAATTCAGCAAAAGAAAGAGAATGTTTGATTTTTTTTTCTCACCTTGTTCATCCAGATTGCAACTATTTTTCTAGTGTTTTCCCCTTGTTTCTTACGCCATGAGCAACGAGTATTGGTTTTACTACACCAATTGCAAGAAACCGGTAAAAAGGAATTAGTGAGCAACTATAGCAGGTTTTTAAGCAAATCAAGTATTGACAAAAAGCTAGTCTTGTGAGAACCCAGACTCCCTTTGTGCTCGAGTTTTGCAAGCCAAATATTACCCCAACACATCTATCCTTGAGGCGGTACCAGTGACTGGTTGCCTCACACTACAACAATCCATTGTCTCAACGGTTGCGGATCAAGCAAAACTTGGGAACCTGTTCCGGGAGGCAAAGTACCGGTTGAGGCTAGGATTTATGGAGTATAAAGTTCTTTTTCAGTCTCGTAAATGTAATGTTCCAGCCCACATGTCGGCAAGGCATGGTGCGGGAATGGCTTTGGATAGTGAGCGTGTTTGGCTCACTAACCTGCCTCCTGATGTAATCAGTGTTGTGGCAGGCGATCTTGCCGCGCACACTAGCTAATGGAATGGATGGTGTTCCATAAGAAAAAGCTAGTTCTGTCAGTACATGAAAACTGTTTTGTTTTCCTTTCTCCAACTACTGGTTGTTGTACATCCAGAGAAACCCTTGATGCTTTTCTTAAGTTGCTTTTTGTACTAGTACTGTGTTGAGAAAAAAAAGAGCAGACAAGTTCTAGGATTTGTTTAAGAAAAATCACTGTTGGTAGTAAGCAACTCCACTTTTTTGCTGAAATAAAAAAGTTGGATATCTTTGTGCGAAGCTTATCAGGAAGTGGATGTTGAACCTTCTTGCTTGGGCGTATGCACAAAACCTCAAAAATGTTGCTTTGACTTTAGAATTTAGTGAGGCCCTTTAAACAGAACAAACAATCTATTTAGGCAAGAACGTCTACAAAATCATATTTACGAAACTTAGGTGATTTAGGCAAGTACTATTTATATGTAGACAACTTATCCTATTGGAAAACACAACTTTTGTGCAAATAAAATCAATTTTTTGCTAAAAATAATCTCTGGGCAACTCACGCCAGCCTCTCTAGTAACTAACTATCATACATTGGGCAAGTTTTAGACAAAATAAAACCCAACGTTCTCAGGATCGGATCTTTGGGCAACTCACGACAGCATCTCTAGCAACTAACTATCATGCGCTGGGCAAGTTTGGACACTTTCGGCTCAAAACATTGATGATTCCAGCCCCCGCATCTCGGTAGTGGATCTTTGGACAACTCACGCCAGCATCTCTAGCAACTAACTATCATGTGTTGGGCAAGTTTTCGACACTTTCGTATCAAATCATAGACGATTTTAGCACCCACATATCAGGAGCTGATCTTTGGCAACTTACGTCGGCATCTCTAGAAACTAACTATCATGCGTTAGGAAAGTTCTGGACACTTTCGACTCAAGTCATAGACGATTCTAGTCCCCACATATTGGGACCAAATCTTTGGCAACTTACGCTATCATCTCTAGCAACTATCTATCATGCGTTGGGCAAGTTCTGGACATTTTCGGCTTGAGTCATCGATGATTCCAGCCCCCCATCTCAGGACCGGATCTTTGGGCGACTTACACCGGCATCTCTAGAAACTAACCTTCACGTGTTGGGCAAGTTTTCAAAAATTCCTGCTGAAATCATACACGATTCTAGCCCCCACATTCCCAAGTCGCAAACCACCGCCGCGCTCAAAATCATCGATTCGCCATAAACATGGGACCCTCACAACCCTCTTCAACCTCCCTATTCTGCCTCTATCACATAGAATTGTAGATGTGAGTAGAAAAACACATGCTTAGGGGGTCGATTTCGAGATACTTTCAAAAATGACAAAGACATGCACAAAAAAGCTAAGTCGCCACGCATTAGTCACATAAATTGAGAAAAAAGACTTGCTATCATCCAACCCTTGAAGAAAAAAATGTGTGTGGAAACTACAAGTGCATGCATAAATTACCTCATTTTCGCCTGTTTTATGTCATTTTGGCTTCGATTCCTCCTTTTGTGTGACCTCCTTGACTTCTAAATCATCATCTGGTGCACTTGCATTGCTATCTATCTCTAACGAGCGCTTCCCACGACAAATCACCTCTTTAGTGCGCCTACACTTGTAGCCAATTATAGTCGGGTTCTGTTGTTGAGATGGGTGTGCCTGCATTGGAAAAACAAAAGATGCTCATTTGTTTAGTAAATACAGTAGCATATCTCGAACATGAGAACACCACCGACACCGTGCTACCCCCATATTAATGAAGAAAAAACACTATTTAAAAACAAAAGAAACAAGTCCGACCCCTTGCCTCCCCTGCCCTCTCTTTAATTTCAGCCCAGAGAAAAAACGATATTACCTCTGTTTCTTCTGGACCATCTTGGTTAGCTTGTAAATCTTGACCACCACTTTTGCTTGCTTCAGACATTGTCGATCCTGCAACAATATAAAACTTAATAAAATAAAAAAATGCATTTCAAGTTGATGAAAAACTAAACTATCATTATAACACTATAGTAGCCTGTTGATATAATGATTGACAGACTGGATCTGGCAACTATTTTACAAGTCCAAGCAACTCATGTACTCACTTCTAGCAAAAAAACCACACACAAAAACACCTGGATTAAGCATGAGAAAACCCACTGGCATAATTCCACATCATGTAGGCAACTGTGGGTTTAGAAAACCAGGCAACTTGTGTTCGAACGCTGCCCAATATTTCTAGTTACGGCAACTCGAATAGCATTAATCAGGCAACTCCTACGCAGTACTGAAGCAACTCATGCAAATAAGTTAGCACGAGTCAGGCAACTCCTACTATAATCTCAGGCAAATCCTATTCAAAAACTGAAGCAACTCATGGGCTCATCAAATTCCACAAAAAACGTTGAACATCGGTCAGTCACAGAATCCCGAGCAATACTGAAGCAACTTTGAAGATGACTAATCAGGCAACTCCTACGCAGTAGTGAAGCAACTCATGCAACTAAGTTAGCATGAAGTGAGGCAACTCCCGCTACAAATTTCAGACAAAATCCCATCTCGGAAACAAATGAATCTGCCAAAAATCCCTTCCATGAACATCTGATTCACCCGTAACACAATCTCGTGAACAAAACACCATGAGGGATGAACCCCGTCCCCCTCTTTGTGCGCATGATTCCCCATGATTCCCTAACCCGAACAGAAAATGGAAATCTGGAGGGTGCGTGGAGCTGGACCTTACCTCAAGCAGCGGTGACTCCACCGCCAGAAATGAAGTCGTCGCTGACGACCTTCACCACGCTCACCGGGTCTTCTGTAGTCCCCGACCTCCGAAGCGCGCATGCTCGAACGCAGCCTTGCCGCGCGCGCACCACCGCAGCCGCTCGCGCTATCCGTCACAGCCCCGCACGCCTCCCCATGCAGCCTCGTGCACCTCTGCCGTGGCCTTCTCCAGACGCACCACTGCAGTGCCCCGCGCGCGCCAAAGCAACCCCGCGCACCTCCGTCCCGCGCGCTCAAACACGACCCAAACCCTCTCCGTCTCCGGCAGCCGGCGACAAAGACCTGATTTATGCGGACAGCCGACGAGCGAGATTTGGGGCGAACGAGGAGGAATGGATTGGGATGGGGGGATATAGCAGCGCTCTCCCTGGGCAGTTTCGAAAACTACGCCAATGGCATCGAGAACGTGGGAGTGGTGGTGGGCCCTCCAAGTGAAAATCTGTCGTAACAAGCCGCACCGAGAGCACGAAACGTCCGCCCCTGGATCGCGCGTGTGGGGCGATCGAACGGTTGTTGCCATGAGTGCTGGCTCGCCACAACGAGCACACATGCACTTTTTAGGATTTGGGAATAAGGACGCGACTAGCCAGCAACCGTTGGCTGGCTAGCAGTCCAGAGCACACACCCTAAAATTAGTAGTGGACCTCTGCCCAGATCCAGCTGGCAAACCCAAAAAATAAAGAAACGGTCCCCTCACGCACATGCCCCCCCAGGGGCGAGTCTATCACAATATTAACTAATGCTTCTCTACTGACATTAGCCTTAGGCTCATGCCAATGCACCAAATTGTCCTTCCCTTTCCCAGTCACAGACCCCCAAACCTCACCCCCCTTGACCCCCCCTTCTCTATCTGTTCCTCTCCTCCATTGCCACAACTGTTGCCCTCATTTTGGTGGCCATGGACCTGAGAGGTGAGCTTCCATCTTGTTGTGCCCTCTCAGATGCTTCTCTTTTACAAATGCCTGTGGAACGAAAGATTTATTAATGAGGGAATATACTACAACATGGCAGTTAATGTTTGTGAAACTGCAAAAAAGAACTACTAAGACATTACACACGCAAAATAATGTGTTTTTTGGGCAGGTTGGTATGATGTGCGTGCAAGTCTGGAATGATTTCCAGGCAACTCTAGCTGAAAACACAGGGAAACCCCTCTCTTGAAATTACTATTCTAGTTTATGCTTTGATTTTTTGCAAGTATCTGCAGAGTGTTGTAGGTTGCACGAGGCTGTTGTTTTTTGGTTGATCTTCAAGCTTGTCAAAGCTTTTGGGCAAGTTGTGTATATGCGTAGGGAAGAAAAAAATGCAGGCAACTCATGTTTCTTGTGTGGTAGAAAAAAATTAAGGAAAAAGGAGGTGCTGAAAGTTACAGGGTTTGGCTTTTACTAGTGAATTTTGGGGCAAAATGTCTTGTTGAACTACATGTTGCGCAATTGTAGTAGTAGATGATGTGTTTCATTGTGAATTTTGCTACTGGATTTTGGGCAATGTATCTATCTGGGGATTTGCTCTAACTGTAGTTGATGTGTTGGTTGTGTTTCTAGCTGTTCACATATCTAGGAAGTTTCTATAATGTTTGGGCAAGTAGGTAATGGTTTAGAGGCAACTCATGTTTATTTAGTTGTCTGAATGAAAAAAACATAACCCTCTTGAAGTTTTGGTTTTAGCTTGTGCTTTGGATTTTGGACAGGTATCTCCTAGGGCTGATGTGTATACATGTAAAAAAAGAGATTGATTTATTGGCCACCATGCTTAAAACCCCAAGAAGCAAAAAATAGATAAAAATGTTTCACCTTTATATGGATTTCTTCTAAGCAAAACCTTGCATATAAAAATTCAGGCAAAATTGACCCATATTTTGCTCGTGCAATGTTTAACTAACCAACCCACACATCAAAATTCAGTAAAAGAAAGAGAAGGTTTGATTTTTTTCTCACCTTGTTCATCCAGATTGCAACTATTTTTCTAGTGTTTTCCCTTGTTTCTTACGCCGTGAGCAACGACTATTGATTTTAATACACCAATTGCAAGAAACCGGTAAAAAGGAATTACTGAGCAACTATAGCGGGTTTTTAAGCAAATCAAGTATTGACAAAAAGCTAGTCCTGTGAGAACCGGGACTCCCTTTGTGCTCGAGTTCTGCAAGCCAAATATTACCCCAACACATCTATCCTTGAGGCGGTACCAGTGACTGGTTGCCTCACACTGCAGCAATCCATTGTCTCAATGGTTGCGGATCAAGAAAAACTTGGGAACCTGTTCCGGGAGGCAAAGTACCAGTTGAGGCTAGGATTTATGGAGTATAAAGTTCTTTTTCAGTCTCGTAAATGTAATGTTCCAGCCCACATGTCGGCAAGGAATGGTGCGGGAATGTCTTTGGACAGTGAGCGTGTTTGGCTCACTAACCTGCCTCCTAATGTAATCAGCGTTGTAGCAGGCGATCTTGCCGCACGCACTAGCTAATGGAATGGATGGTGTTCCATAAGAAAAAGCTAGTTCTGTCAGTACATGAAAACTGTTTTGTTTTCCTTTCTCCAACTACTGGCTGTTGTACATCCAGAGAAACTCCTTGATGCTTTTCTTAAGTTGCTTTTTGTACAAGTACTGTGTTGAGAAAAAAAAGCAGCCAGGTTCTAGGATTTTATTAAGAAAAATCACTGTTGGTAGTAAGCAACTCCACTTTTTTGCTGAAATAAAAAAGTTGGATATCTTTGTGCGAAGCTTACCAGGAAGTGGATGTTGAACCTTCTTGCTTGGGTGTATGCACAAAACCTCAAAAATGTTGCTTTGACTTTAGAATTTAGTGAGGCCCTGTAAACAGAACAAACAATCTATTTAGGCAAGAACGTCTACAAAATCATATTTACAAAACTTAGGTGATTTAGGCAAGTACTATTTATATGTAGACAACTTATCCTATTGGAAAACACAACTTTTGTGCAAATAAAATCAATTTTTTGCTAAAAATAATCTTTGGGCAACTCACGCCAGCCTCTTTAGTAACTAACTATCATACATTGGGCAAGTTTTGGACAAAATAAAACCCAATGTTCTCGGGATCGGATCTTTGGGCAACTCACGCCAGCATCTCTAGCAACTAACTATCATGCGTTGGGAAAGTTTGGACACTTTCGGCTCAAAACATTGACGATTCCAGCCCCCGCATCTTGGAAGTGGATCTTTTGGCAACTCATGCAGCATCTCTAGCAACTAACTATCATGTGTTGGGCAAGTATTCGGCACTTTCGTGTCAAATCATAGACGATTTTAACACCCACATATCAGGAGCTGATCTTTGGCAACTTACGTCGGCATCTCTAGAAACTAACTATCATGCGTTGGGCAAGTTCTGGACACTTTCGGCTCAATTCATAGACGATTCCATCCCCCACATATCGGGATTGGATCTTTGGCAACTTACGCTAGCATCTCTAGCAACTACCTATCATGCGTTGGGCAAGTTTTGGACACTTTCGGCTTGAGTCATCGATGAGTCCAACCCCCCATCTCGGGACCGGATCTTTGGGCGACTTACACCGGCATCTCTAGAAACTAACCTTCATGTGTTGGGCAAGTTTACAAAAATTTCTGCTGAAATCATACACGATTCTAGCCCCCACATTTCCAAGTCGCAAACCACCGCTGCACTCAAAATCATCGATTCTCCATAAACATGGGACCCCCATACCCCTCTTCAACCTCCCTATTCCGCCTCTATCACATAGAATTGTAGATGTGAGTAGAAAAGCACATGCTTAGGGGGTCGATTTCGAGATACTTTCATAAACGACAAAGACATACACAAAAAAGCTAAGTCGCCACGCATTAGTCACATAAATTGAGAAAAAAGACTTGCTATCATCCAGCCCTTGAAGATAAAATATGTGTGGAATCTACAAGTGCATGCATAAATTACCTCATTTTCGCCTGTTTTCCGTCATTTTGGCTTCGATTCCTCCTCTTGTGTGACCTCCCTGACTTCTAAATCATCATCTGGTGCACTTGCATTGCTATCTATGTCTAATGAGCGCTTCCCACGACAAATCACCTCTTTAGTGCGCCTACACTTGTAGCCAATTATAGTCGGGTTCTGTTGTTGAGATGGGTGTGCCTGCATTGGAAAAACAAAAAATGCTCATTTGTTTAGTAAATACAGTAGCATATCTCGAACATGAGAACACCACTGACACCGTGCCACCCCCATATTAATAAAGAAAAAACACTATTAAAAAACAAAAGAAATAACTCCAGCCCCTTGCCTCCCCTGCCCTCTCTTTAATTTCAGCCCAGAGAAAAAAGTTGTTACCTCTATTTCTTCTGGATCCTCTTGGTTAGCTTGTAAATCTTGACCACCACTTTTGCTTGCTTCAGACATTGTTGATCTTGCAACAATATAAAACTTAATAAAATCAAAAACTGTATTTTAGGTTGATGAAAAACCAAACTATCATTATAACACTATAGTAGCCTGTTGATATAATGATTGACAGACTGGATCTGGCAACTATTTTACAAGTCCAGGCAACTCATGTACTCACTTCTGGCAAAAATCCCACACACAAAAACACATGGATTAAACATGAGAAAACCCACTGGCAGAATTCCGCATCATGTAGGCAACTGCGGGTTCAAAAAACCAGGCAACTTGTGTTTGAACGCTGCCCAACATTTCTTGTTACGGCAACTCGAATAGCATTAATCAGGCAACTCCTACGTAGTACTGAAGCAACTCATGCAAATAAGTTAGCACGAGTCAGGCAACTCCTACTATAATCTCAGGCAAATCCTATGCAAAAACTGAAGCAACTCATGGGCTCATCAAATTGCACAAAAAACGTTGAACATCGGTCAGTCACAGACTCCCGAGCAATACTGAAGCAACTTCGAAGAGGACTAATCAGGCAACTCGTACGCAGTACTGAAGCAACTCATGCAACTAAGTTAGCATGAAGTGAGGCAACTCCTACTACAAATTTCAGACAAAATCCCATCTCGGAAACAAACGAATCTGCCAAAAATCCCTTCCATGAGCATCTGATTCACCCGTAACACAATCTTGTGAATAAAACCCCATGAGGGATGAACCATGTCCCCCTCTTTGTGCGCATGATTCCCCATGATTCCCTAACCTGAACAGAAAATGGAAATCGGGAGGGTGTGTGGAGCTGGACCTTACCTCAAGCCGTGGCGACTCCACCGCCAGAAACGAAGTCGTCGTCGACGACCTTCACCACGCTCACCAGGTCTTCTGTAGTCCCCGTGCGCATCTTCTAAGCGCGCACGCTCGAACGCAGCCTTGCCACGTGCGCACCACCGCAACCACTCGCGCTATCCGTCACAGCCTCGCGCGCCTTCCCATGCAGCCTCGTGCACCTCCGCCGCAGCCTTCTCCAGGCGCACCTCTGCAGCGCCCCGCGCGCGCCACAGCAACCCCGCGCACCTCCGTCCCGCGCGCTCAAACACCACCCACACCCTTTACGTCTCCGGCAGCCCGCGGCAAAGACGTGATTTATGCCGACAGCCGGTTAGCGAGATTTGGGGCGAGCGAGGAGGAATGGATTGGGATGGGGGGATACAACGACGCTCTCCCTGGGCGGTTTCAAAAACTACACCAACGGCATCAAGAACGTGGGAGTAGTGGTGGGTCCTCCAGGTGGAAATGTGTCGTAACAAGCCGCATCGAGAGCACGAAACGTCCGCCCCTGGATCACGCGTGCAGGGCGATCGAAAAGTTGTCGCCGTGAGTGCTGGCTCGCCACAACGAGCACACATGCACTTTTTAGGATTTGGGAATAAATATACATAAACATTTTTTTGTGGGGATTATCCATAAACTTGTAAATGGACGATCTATCTTGGCCGTTAGAGATCATCGTTGCTGGTCTTTGGAGACGTTCATCTTGTTGACATCAAATTTTGGCACAGTCAAGAACTTATTTAAGATGGCCTCAAATGGAGAAGTGTTCTACATGAAAGAGTTCTGTATTGTTGATATGAACATCTTTGAAGTTTGGGTCATTGCCATCCGATTTCATCTCGAAGGCTGAAACTATGATCAAAGTACTAAGATCTTATATTCAGAGTACAATTTGGCCGATTAAGCCCTCAAGATGACCTCAAATGGAAAAATGATCTACACGGATTGTGTAACGCCCCGGATACAACTTTCCATATTCGTAACTCCGACTCTCGCCATTTCCGGCTATGTGATCTTTATTTCCTCCGTGGTTGGGTTTTTGTCTGTTGTTTTGCATTTTGTTCTTGTTATGCATCTCGTCTCATGTCATCATTCGCATTGCATCGGCATCGTTTTCATAAAACTTGCATCCGTTCGGGTTCCGCCGGTTCTCTCCGTTGTCCATTCCGAGCCCCGACACTCTCACACGCGCCCGCGGCACCTCCGAAATATTATTTATAAGTGGCATAAAAATGTTCTCGAAATGGGATGAAACTTGTCGTGCGGTCTTATTATAGTGTAGACAGGCCGCCTGCCAAGTTTCGTTGCATTCGGAGTCCGTTTGACTGCCCAACCGTTAGACATATTGCGGTACCGCTGTCGGTACCTTCGTCGGATGTTTTCGGTCTCCGAAAACCGTGCGGGCCGCATTTCTTCCCCTCTCTTCTCAACTCCAGGCCCTCTTCACAGCCCACTAGACCCACCTACCTACCCCCCCTCCGCTCCAGACCATCCGATGGCGATCGAACGGCTCTGAAACGCTCCTAAAACCCCCCTAACCCTAGCCTTACCCTATATAAACACCCCTCCTTCCAATTTGGGCTACCCTAGCCTTCCCCTACCCCTAGCCTCCTCCCACCTCAAAGCCACTGCCGCCAGCCACAGCCAGCCACTTGGCGCCGCCGCATCGCCGCCCTCTAGCCAACCCGCTCGCGCCACCTCACCTCCCAGCCGCCGCCGCACCCAACGGCGTTACACCACGTCGCCCCGCGTTCCCTGGCATCCTCCCCGCACCGTCGGCCCGCCAGTCCCTTGGGAAGCCCGCCCGAGCCCATCTGGGGCCCGGGTCGGACCCCGTGCTCCGCTGCGCACCGCCCAAGCGCCCCAGCGCTCCTCCCGAGCGCCCAATCCCGTCGCCGGCGCTGTTCTCCGCCACCCAGGCCTGCATCGCCCGCCCCGCTCTCCCTTCCTCTCCTCTCCTTCCTCTAACCTCCCCCTCCCTGCTGCAGGGCCGCCATGGAGCTTCGCCGTCGCCGTCGTCGTGGACCCCGTGAACACCGCCGCCGGATCTCCTCAGTCGCCGCCCATGGAGCCCCGCAGGACGCCCCATCGACGGATCTGGATCCCCGAGGCCGGATTTGCCCGTTCCCGACCTCGGCGTCCTCGCCGGACCACCCCTGCCGTCGCCGGTGAAGTCTGCCGCCGCCTCTGCCGACGTCCTCGCCGGAGGCCGCGTCCCTGCCGTCGCGCCCCGCGTTGACCGATGCGTCCCTCCGCGTGGGCCTCCCTCCGCAGCGCCTCAGGCCCAGCGCCCCAGGCCCGCAGCCGCAGCCAGCGCGGCCCAACTCCCTCCAGGCCCAGCGCGCCCTCCTGCCAGGCCTCCTCCACCGAGCCGGCCCAAGGCCTAGGGTGAGCAGCCCCCTGGCCTTTCCTCTATTGGGCTAGCCAGATTCGGCCCAGAGTAGTTTTTTTTCCGTTCTGGGATTTGTCTATTATTCCAGTGTTAACAGATTTGCAGAAAAGTCCCTAAACTTCATGCATTTAATAACTCATGAACTGTGCATCGGTTTAAAATAATTTATATATGTAAAATGCTCAGAAAATTGTGTAGATTAATAATATGCCATTTTCATCCATGTTTAAAATGTTTAACATGCTGTTTGTGTTTATTTTGCATAATGCCATGCTAAAATGATTTATTTCGTAACTAATTAACCGTAGCTCCGATTTTAATAAAATTTATATGTAAATGGGGTGGAAAAATGCCTAGATTAACATGGAGCACTTTATTTTCCTGTTTAACAACAATAAAATTGTGTTTAGGGCAGAACAGTACCAAATCCATAATTTGCATATGGGGATTTTCTGGAATTGTTGTTTGTTGTTCCGGCCTCATTTAAACTTGCCTAAATAGATGACTTTCATTATGTTTCACCCCCTTGCCATGCTAATAACATTTAATATTGTTGGGTACATAACCGATATCAAACTAAATAATTGCATGTGGTGTTTTGTCAATATGCAACTCGTTGCATATTGAGCTCCACTTAATTTGTAGTATTGTGTGTTGCAGTTTGCCATGCCATGCCTCTTTAAACCGGACATGCATCATACTTGATTGTGCATCATGCCATGATTATGCTTGTGTGTTTACCGTGTTGTTTGTTTCTTTCCGGTGTTGCTTCTTAGTTCCGGTAATGTTGCGATTGTGGGGATTCGTTCGACTGCTCCCGTTCATCTTCTTCATGGACTCGTTCTTCTTCCTTGCGGGATTTCAGGCAAGATGACCGCTACCCTGGATCTCACTACTATCATTGCTATGCTAGTTGCTTCGTTCTATCGCTTTGCTGCGCTACCTATCATCTGATTATCGAGCCATCCCTTGTTGCCATGAACCTCTAACCTTTGACACCTTACCTATGCAAACCATTGATTGGCTATGTTACCGCTTTTGGCTCAGCCCCTCTTATAGCGTTGCTAGTTGCAGGTGAAGTTGAAGATTTCTCCATGGTGGACATGATTTTGGTTGGGATATCACAATATCTCTTATATTATTAATGCATCTATACACTTGGTAAAGGGTGGAAGACTCGGTCTTATGCCTGGTGTTTTGTTCCGCTCTTGCCGCCCTAGTTTCCGTCATACCAGTGTTATGTTCCCGGATTTTGCGTTCCTTACGTGGTTGGGTGATTTATGGGACCCCCTTGACAGTTCGCTTTGAATAAAACTCCTCCAGCAAGTCCCAACCTTGGTTTTACCATTTGCCTCACCTAGCCCTTTTTCCCTTGGGTTTCCGGAGCCCAATGGTCATCTTTATTTTAGCCCCCCCGGGCCAGTGCTTGTCTAAGTGTTGGCCGAACCGAGTAGACTGCGGGGCCCCCTCGGGGAAACTCGAGGTCTGGTTTTACTCGTAGGATGTCTCATCCGGTGTTGCCCTGAGAACGAGATATGTGCAGCTCCTATCGGGATTGTCGGCGCATCGGGCGGCTTTGCTGGTCTTGTTTTACCATTGTCAAAATGTCTTGTAAACCGGGATTCCGAGTCTGATCGGGTCTTCTTGGGAGAAGGTCTATTCCTTCGTTGATCGCGAGAGCTTGTCATGGGCTAAGTTGGGACACCCCTGCAGGGTATAATCTTTCGAAAGCCGTGCCTGCGGTTATAGGCAGATGGGAATTTGTTAATGTCCGGTTGTAGATAATTTGACACCAGATCCGAATTAAAACGCATCAACCGTGTGTGTAGTCGTGATGGTCTCTTTTCGGTGGAGTCCGAGAAGTGAACACGGTCTTTGGGTTATGTTTGACGTAAGTAGGAGTTCAGGATCACTTCTTGACCATTGCTAGTTTCACGACCGTTCCGCTTGCTCTCTTCTCGCTCTTATTTGCGTATGTTAGCCACCATATATGCTTAGTCGCTGCTGCAACCTCACCACTTTACCCCTTCCTTTCCCATTAAGCTTTGCTAGTCTTGATACCCATGGTAATGGGATTGCTGAGTCCTCGTGGCTCACAGATTACTACAACAACAGTTGCAGGTACAGGTTTATGCGATGATCATGACGCGAGAGCGATGTTTGCTTGTGTTGGAGTTCTTCTTCTGCTTCTGCTTCGATCAGGGGATAGGTTCCAGGTCGGCAACCTGGGCTAGCAGGGTGGATGTCGTTTGAGTTTCTGTTTGTGTTTTCATCCGTAGTCGGATGATGCTCTTATGTATTATGATGTTGTATTCGTGTGGCATTGTATGCCTTATGTATGTATCCCCATCTATTATGTAATGTTGATGTAATGATATCCACCTTGCAAAAGCGTTTCAATATGCGGGTCTATCCTTGGTGGGACCTTCGAGTTCCTTTTGGATAGGGTCGCATATTGGGCATGACAAGTTGGTATCAGAGCCTCGACCGACCATAGGAGCCCCCTTGATTGTTGGCCGTTGTTGAGTCTAGAAGAAAACTATTTTGAGTCTTAGGATTATATATATCGGAGAGTAGGATTCTTTTTACTCCTCAGCCCCCTTCGTCGCTCTGGTGAGGTCTCCTGACGTAGATGTTTTGACTTTCCTCTCCTCAAATTTCACTAAAATTTTTTTTAGGATCACGCGGGTATCTTGGAATCGTTCCGATGGTTTTGTGACGAGAACTTTGTTCTTGGTGCCCCTGTCTATTTATGTGGCTTTGACCCGGGGAGTCGAGCTCTGAGGTGTTGTCGTCACAATTTTATCGTTGTAGTTCTGGAATACCTGAGTTTTGCCGACATCGAAAATCCCTTTTATGCAATTGTTGGTGAGATAACCTCGACGTCACCCAATACTGGGGAGTTTGGGAGTATTGCCATAACTCGTATAACGGATGCTTTTCGAAGGTTGAGGTACACGATTTCCGAAGGTTTCTTGGTTATGTGTTGACGGATGGATACAGCTTGGATGTAGGTATTGTTAGTTTGGGTGAGATATATTGCTTCCCCTGTATCCCCAACACCAGATTGCATAACCAGAAAGTTTCGGGAGTTTATAGGTGGGAATTCAAGTAGCTCGTAGGATATCTTTCCAACAGACACATGATACGATATGGGATCTATCATATGTTTGTTTCGGCTTATTCGGCAAGCCAAATCCTTTGTTTTGTTTTATTTGTGGTATTCGAGTTGCTTCAAAGTCAAGTGTTGATTCCATACCTTTCAAGCGGTGTTCTCATATTTTTATGGGAGTACTAATCCTCTTGATCAATGAGGTTGTCATGTCAACTCTTTTCCAACCGGTGTGCTTCTCTTCAAGTGGATCCGATCATTCCAACATTTGTGAGATCAATTCTAATTTTTCTCAACGGTATCCATTCCTTCTGCCAAAGTTGCCTTTGTTTTCCCGCCCTCCCACCCTTTTTCTTCAAGGACTCAGATTTCTTAATCAAGTATCCTTTTTACTGATGGGAAGTTTCTCCATTCTTTTCCTGTCAATGTTCTTATCCAGTGATTTCCCAAGAAAATGCTCAACCTCTTAATTGTTCACCTCCCTCTATTCTTGTCCGGAGTGCTCAAGATATCTCAGAAGAATCATGTTTCCTTTCTTAATCCGTTCGAGTTACTTCAAGTTTTTCTCTCATTCAAGCTATTTAATTCAATCGGTACAATCTCTCTTCAAAATTGTTCAACGGTGTTTTCTTTTGAGTGGGCCCTAACCCACAGGTCTTTTCCCAGGATTTTACCTGACTCTTCTAATTATTCTGGTGCTATTCCCAAATTCTTTTCAAAGTGTGACGTAAGAATGGATTCCATCAGTCACATGCCTTCTCCAAGATCGCTTTGAAATCCTTTCATTATTGGTTCAACCTTTCTAATTGTCATTCCGGAGTGCCTCAACAATTCATGATGGTGTTTCTCGTCGTCATTCTCGAATTTTGAAGTCCGAAGAAGATTTCCTCTTAAATCCTTACCCGTTCTTCCAAAGATGCGTAGTTCAAGCTTGATGCCATCCTCTCATAATTGTTTTCGATTGTGAGAATTTTTTTCATCCATCCGGAGCAATTCAAGAGTCTTTTCAGATTGATTATCCGTAGCCCATCATCTCAGAATTACTCATTCTCAACCTTCAACTCTTGTTCTCCAAATCTTACCGGTGAATCGTTCAAATATCCTCTAATCTGTTCATGTTCTCTTCTTTCTCATGTATCTAAATCCCTTCAAGTATCTTCATTCGTTTTCAAATTCTTTCTGGTGAATTGTGCCCTTGCTACTCTCTTTTCCAATTTTCATGGTGGTTCGTTCAAGATTTTCACTTCCTTTGTTATCATATCAATTCATTCGTTGTTTCCAAATTCCACCGGTGGTTCCTTGAAGACCTTCACAAGTTTGCGCCATATCTCTTTTAATCCTTTCTATGAGAATAAGTAGTATGCCAAATCCGTTGCTTGTCATCAATTTAATTTGATGAAGGATAAGCATACAATAAATCTTATTCTTATTTCCTCGAGGTGATTCAATTCTTTTCTTCCGGAGATTGTTTATGATGAAGTAATTCTTGGTTCTAGTGATCATCTTTTCTTTCCGGAGTTCCAAGTTCTCTCGGCTATATCATCGCAAAGCTCCATCTAAATCATCGCAAGGCTTCACCTTGTGTTTTCAACTTCTCTTTCTTTCTATCATCCTTTTATTACCGGAGTTCTTCATGGAGGCTCTCCATGGTGGTTCATCAAGGATTCCTTTCATTCTCGTTTTATTCTTCAAGATTTCTCTTGAAGTTATGATCTGCTAAGCTATACTCAAAATTAAACATGGTGCTAAACACATGTTTTGTTTTAAGGAGTTCAAGCATTCTTCATCTTGCATTCCGAAGTGCAATTCTTTCTACCTTATCTTTTGAGGTGGTGTTATATCATTCTTGACAATTTTCATTCATGTTTCGCGATTCACATATTGTCAAGAATGAGGTATTTTAAATACATCAATCTCTTCTTTGGAGTTATCTTGGTATAGATTTCACCTAAAGCCTTCCCTAAGGAATGTTGCTATTTGTGGTGCTTATCAATGATCTGAGTTTTCTCCTATCCTCTCGGCGAAAGAGGTTTTTCATCTCTTCGTTGATCTCAAACAAGCAATTGTTTTTCGTTAGTGGCCGGTTGTCACCTCATCATTTTGAGATGTTAGCCATAAGCCCACGACAAGCTTGTGCTTTTCGTTGTTGATTTTGCAACAACTCCGTTCAATTATTCTTTGCAAGGATGCTTTCTTAGCTCAATTGTGGCAGAAGTTGGCATTTTCTTCTTCATTCTGTTATTCCAATGATCTATCTTCTATTCCTTCTTTCGGAGGCAATGTGATGTTGCTCTCTTCGCTCATCTTCTCGAATTGAGGATCATGTTCTTTTCGTGCTTATCCATTTAACCAGAGTGTTGTGTCATCTCTTCAAGTTCTTTTCATCTTATCAAGTTTTGCTTCTCTTTTCAACCTAAGTGCTGTCTGAAATCCTTCTTACCCATCATGCCATTCTTTCAATAGTTCCGGAGGAAGTGTGTTGTTGCTTTCATCAAGTATCATCCCATCTTCTCAAGTTCATGTTTAATTCCTTCAATTTACAGTCGGAGTGCTGCCAAATTATATCATTCTTATTCATTCTTATCTCGTTTCAACCAGAGTGGTTTCAATTCCTTCTTGTCCATTGTGCTCGTCATTCATGTCTTTGCAACCTCTTGGTTCTCGTCGTATCCCTTGTTCCTCTTTTCTAACGGAGTGTTTTCAACTTTGCTCATCTTCGTTGTTTTCTTCATTTCATTTTTCTCAACCTCTCAAGGTTCATGGTTTCACTCGTTTGTCGAAGAAGCAATTTAGTTTACCTCTTATCGTCCTCTTCCTTTTCCCTCCGGTGCCATCCTAGATCTCGGGACGAGATCCTCTCGTAGTGGTGGAGTGTTGTAACAACCCGGATACAACTTTCCATATTCGTAACTCCGACTCTCGCCATTTCCGGCTATGTGATTTTTATTTCCTCCGTGGTTGGGTTTTTGTCTGTTGTTTTGCATTTTGTTCTTGTTATGCATATCGTCTCATGTCATCATTCGCATTGCATCAGCATCGTTTTCATAAAACTTGCATCCGTTCGGGTTCCGCCGGTTCTCTCCGTTGTCCATTCCGAGCCCCGACACTCTCACACGCGCCCGCGGCACCTCCGGAATATTATTTATAAGTGGCATAAAAATGTTCTCGGAATGGGATGAAACTTGTCGTGCGGTCTTATTATAGTGTAGACAGGCCGCCTGCCAAGTTTCGTCGCATTCGGAGTCCGTTTGACTGCCCAACCGTTAGACATATAGCGGTACCGCTGTCGGTACCTTCGTCGGATGTTTTCGATCTCCGAAAACCGTGCGGGCCGCATTTCTTCTCCTCTCTTCTCAGCCCGAGGCCCTCTTCACAGCCCACTAGACCCACCTACCTACCCCCCTCCGCTCCAGACCGTCCGATGGCGATCGAACGGCTCCAAAACGCTCCTAAAACCCCCCTAACCCTAGCCTTACCCTATATAAACACCCCTCCTTCCAATTTGGGCTACCCTAGCCTTCCCCTACCCCTAGCCTCCTCCCACCTCGAAGCCACTGCCGCCAGCCACAGCCAGCCACTTGGCGTCGCCGCATCGCCGCCCTCTAGCCGACCCGCTCGCGCCACCTCACCTCCCAGCCGCCGCCGCAGCCAACGGCGTTACACCACGTCGCCCCATGTTCCCTGGCCTCCTCCCCGCGCCGTCGGCCCGCCAGGCCCTCGCGAAGCCCGCCCGAGCCCATCTGGGGCCCGGGTCAGACCTCGTGCTCCGCCGCGCACCGCCCGAGCGCCCTAGCGCTCCTCCCGAGCGCCCAATCCCGTCGCCGGCGCCGTTCTCCGCCACCCAGGCCTGCATCGCCCGCCCCGCTCTCCCTTCCTCTCCTCTCCTTCCTCTAACCTCCCCCTCCCTACTGCAGGGCCGCCATGGAGCTCCGCCGTCGCCGTCGTCGTGGACCCCGTGAACACCGCCGCCGGATCTCCTCAGTCGCCGTCCATGGAGCCCCGCAGGACGCTCCATCGACGGATCTGGATCCCCGAGGCTGGATTTGCCCGTTCCCGACCTCGGCGTCCTCGCCGGACCACCCCTGCCGTCGCCGGTGAAGTCTGCCGCCGCCTCTGCCGACGTCCTCGCTGGAGGCCGCGTCCCTGCCGTCGTGCCCCGCATTGACCGATGCGTCCCTCCGCGTGGGCCTCCCTCCGCAGCGCCTTAGGCCCGGCGCCCCAGGCCCGCAGCCGCAGCCAGCGCGGCCCAACTCCCTCTAGGCCCAGCGCGCCCTCCTGCCAGGCCTCCTCCACCGAGCCGGCCCAAGGCCCAGGATGAGCAGCCCCCCTGGCCTTTCCTCTATTGGGCTAGCCAGATTCGGCCCAGAGTAGTTTTTTTCCGTTCTGCGATTTGTCTATTATTCCAGTGTTAACAGATTTGCAGAAAAGTCCCTAAACTTCATGCATTTAATAACTCATGAACTGTGCATCGGTTTAAAATAATTTATATATGTAAAATGCTCAGAAAATTGTGTAGATTAATAATATGCCATTTTCATCCATGTTTAAAATGTTTAACATGCTGTTTGTGTTTATTTTGCATAATGCCATGCTAAAATGATTTATTTCGTAACTAATTAACCGTAGCTCCGATTTTAATAAAATTTATTTGTAAATGGGGTGTAAAAATGCCTAGATTAACATGGAGCACATTATTTTCCTGTTTAACAACAATAAAATTGTGTTTAGGGAAGAACAGTACCAAATCCATAATTTGCATACGGGGATTTTCCGGAATTGTTGTTTGTTGTTCCGGACTCATTTAAACTTGCCTAAATAGATGACTTTCATTATGTTTCACCCCCTTGCCATGCTAATAACATTTAATATTGTTGGGTACATAACCGAGATCAAACTAAATAATTGCATGTGGTGTTTTGTCAATATGCAACTCGTTGCATATTGAGCTCCACTTAATTTGTAGTATTGTGTGTTGCAGTTTGCCATGCCATGCCTCTTTAAACCGGACATGCATCATACTTGATTGTGCATCATGCCATGATTATGCTTGTGTGTTTACCGTGTTGTTTGTTTCTTTTTGGTGTTGCTTCTTAGTTCCGGTAATGTTGCGATTGTGAGGATTCGTTCGACTGCTCCCGTTCGTCTTCTTCATGGACTCATTCTTCTTCCTTGCGGGATTTCAGGCAAGATGACCGCTACCCTGGATCTCACTACTATCATTGCTATGCTAGTTGCTTCGTTCTATCGCTTTGCTGCGCTACCTATCATCTGATTATCGAGCCATCCCTTGTTGCCATGAACCTCTAACCTTTGACACCTTACCTATGCAAACCATTGATTGGCTATGTTACCGCTTTTGGCTCAACCCCTCTTATAGCGTTGCTAGTTGCAGGTGAAGTTGAAGATTTCTCCATGGTGGACAGGATTTTGGTTGGGATATCACAATATCTCTTATATTATTAATGCATCTATATACTTGGTAACGGGTGGAAGACTCGGCCTTATGCCTGGTGTTTTGTTCCACTCTTGCCGCCCTAGTTTCCGTCATACCGGTGTTATGTTCCCGGATTTTGCGTTCCTTACGCGGTTGGGAGATTTATGGGACCCCCTTGATAGTTCGCTTTGAATAAAACTCCTCCAACAAGGCCCAACCTTGGTTTTACCATTTGCCTCACCTAGCCCTTTTTCCCTTGGGTTTCCGAAGCCCAAGGGTCATCTTTATTTTAGCCCCCCCGGGCCAGTGCTTGTCTAAGTGTTGGTCCAAACCGAGTAGACTGCGGGGCCCCCTCGGGGAAACTCGAGGTCTGGTTTTACTCGTAGGATGTCTCATCCGGTGTTGCCCTGAGAATGAGATATGTGCAGCTCCTATCGGGATTGTCGGCGCATTGGGCGGCTTTGCCGGTCTTGTTTTACCATTGTCGAAATGTCTTGTAAACCGGGATTCGGAGTCTGATCGGGTCTTCCTGGGAGAAGGTCTATTCCTTCATTGATCGCGAGAGCTTGTCATGGGCTAAGTTGGGACACCCCTGCAGGGTATAATCTTTCGAAAGCCATACCTGCGGTTATAGGCAGATGGGAATTTGTTAATGTCCGGTTGTAGATAACTTGACACCAGATCCGAATTAAAACACATCAACCGTGTGTGTAGCCGTGATGGTCTCTTTTCGGCGGAGTCCGGGAAGTGAACACGGTCTTTGGGTTATGTTTGACGTAAGTAGGAGTTCAGGATCACTTCTTGATCATTGCTAGTTTCACGACCGTTCCGCTTGCTCTCTTCTCGCTCTTATTTGCGTATGTTAGCCACCATATATGCTTAGTCGCTGCTGCAACCTCACCACTTTACCCCTTCCTTTCCCATTAAGCTTTGCTAGTCTTGATACCCATGGTAATGGGATTGCTGAGTCCTCGTGGCTCACAGATTACTACAACAACAGTTGCAGGTACAGGTTTATGCGATGATCATGACGCGAGAGCGATGTTTGCTTGTGTTTGAGTTCTTCTTCTGCTTCTGCTTCGATCAGGGGATAGGTTCCAGGTCGGCAGCCTGGGCTAGCAGGGTGGATGTCGTTTGAGTTTCTGTTTGTGTTTTCATCCGTAGCCGGATGATGCTCTTATGTATTGTGATGTTGTATTCGTGTGGCATTGTATGCCTTATGTATGTATCCCCATCTATTATGTAATGTTGATGTAATGATATCCACCTTGCAAAAGCGTTTCAATATGCGGGTCTATCCTTGGTGGGACCTTCGTGTCCTTTTGGATAGGGTCGCATATTGGACGTGACAGATTGTCTTCGTCTCGTCTTATCGATTAATTTTGATATAAAAATCGTTCCAATCCAAGTTCATATGCAAAAGTTAGAGCCATCGGAATACAACCCTATCAGGAGGCAAAAACTGGCGCGCCCCACGAGACACCCTGTTTGATGGGTAGCGCGAATAATAGCATGTTTTGCGCGACATATTTGACCCTCAATATTACCTCTGATCAAAAAACATTCAACATGAAAGTTGTTCGTCTCGTCGAAACAGTCAAGATTGCTTTTAGGTTCGTTTCCATCCGAGATTGTTTACGACCTCAAAAATTACTTGCAATGTGCAGCCAGTTTAAACCGAGCAGTTTTGGAAAGTTCGGACAAAACCAATCCGAATTTGACTAGGGTTTTGGACGTGAATCCAAGCCTTTTCCTTGCACGGAAATTCCAGCTGCCTCTTATATACCTAAGGGATGACGGCTGATTGAACAACACACAATCGATCAAATCATCTACCACTTTTACCTTTTATCTTTTCTCCTTAACCCTAGTTCTTTTTTTCCTTGTTCTTCGTCTATTCTTCTTGTTGCAGGGCGGCGAACCTCAAGGACCTAGGGGCGATCAGGTCGACCTAGGGTAGCCCATAGCCGCCGCGCGTCCAGACGGGGTCCCTCCTGGGCGCGTGGGGTTTCGGGTCCTGAAAAGCACCCGCCGGATTGCTTGCGTACCGCGCTTCCAGACGGGTCTCCTTCGATGTGAGCTGCGGTGCATCACCCTCGATGTTGGAGGTACATGGTGACGTGTTCTTGTGCGAACACACTTTTTGGCGACTCCACTAGGGACGAAGATTTGAACGGTCTCCGGCCTGTTCTTACTACGAAGAGATCGTCATCTAGGGTTTGCAATCTACAAAGGTAATATGAACACCCAATTCCCCTTTGTAGATGCAAATAATTTATATGTTTTTGCTAGATCACCTAATGAGCATAATGTATCGGCTAGCCCTAGTTTTATCAATCATGCATCTAATTATGTGCAAGGGCCGATGCAAAATAATCTCAATGCTTCAAATTCTTATGATTTTAGCAACATACAACATATGTATCCTAATCTCATGCATCGACAACCCCACAAATCCATATGCCGATGAACAACATGATGAGTTTGGTTAATCAATTTGAAACACCTCATGTTAAACTTCCCAATAGCACACAAGAAAGTGTTTCACCCTTTTATTCATCGGCAACTAATTTGCAATATGTAAATCCAACATTGCCGATGGATGGGAGAATTGGCCATGCTACTACTAGATATTCGGCCAGTTACTCTCAACCGTCATATGCTACACCTCATGTTAGAAATTTTTCGGCACCGTATACAACTGTAGATGCTCATAATTCAGCTCTGCACCTTCATGGTCATAGCCGAATAAGTGAAAATTTTCCAGGAGTTCACATGCCATCATCTAATATTGTAGCATATGATGCATCCTCTACTCAATTGCATAATTTTGGCAACACCTCATTGCCGAAAGAATCTGAAAGTATTGCGGAGCAATCCCTTCCAGAAGCGATTGTGGCTACATTAAAAAAGGGCTTGGCACAAAACAAGAGAATTAATGCTTTTTGCCTTGAACAATATGAAAAGGGGTTGTTTCCTGATTATGTTGCAATAAAGGCTAGAGTTTTGCAGGAAGATGGAACTTCATCAATTGGTAGTATTGGTGAGAGAGCATATGGTTATACAGAAGTGCATACACCTCCACCTAGTACCGCAGCATATTATACACCCCTACACAATTGCAAAATTTCGGTAACACTAACACTTCATTGCCGAAAGATCCTAAAAGCATTGGGGGGCAAACTAATCTAGAGTGGGCTGAAATTGAGAGGGGAGTTAAAGCTTTGCATGATAGGGTGCAAGTACTTCACCAAGAGAGAATTGATAGGGAATTAGCTCAAAGAAAAGAAGCTTTGCCAATTGATATAAACGGTGAAAAGAATGATGATTCGGAAACTAAAAGTGCTTCGGTTGAAAAAGCCGAATCAAGTAGTATATATTCCGAATCCATCAAATTCAAAGAGGCAAACATTACTGAGAAAGGGCATGGCAAGCATAGGAAAACAGCGGTGCTTAATTTTTTTTAAGTTAATGGAACCTACTTCCTGCCCTATGAGTTTCCTGCCGTAGAAATTGACAAGCTTCATGAACAAGAACAAGTAGCCAAAGAAAGTTTGGTGGACAAATATCTTCAAACTAATGATGCATGAAATCAAGAAAAACATGATGACAAGGCGTTGGGGAGCTATCCGAAGGTGGAGCAAGATATTCTTCAAATCACACCACCATCACGCTCTCCCAACATATTTGAAGAGGTATGTTTAGCAATTAATTTACCTGTTTTCAGATTTGGTCATGACTTAGTTGTTGATGCATATATTAGAAAAAAATTCATAAGAAATATTGAGAGACCAATGAAGAAGGGTAATTTATTTGTTAGCAATCAGATTATCACAAAGCATGTCGGTCAACACATTACCCCATTCATAAAGACCGATAGCGAAAAATTATTGCAGCCAAGGCTTTCCTCATTGCTTTGTCTAAAGTTCATATCTAATTGGGTAGCTTTGCTTATTTCTTACTTGGCTTACACTTGGTCTCTATTGAGACATGTATGTTCTAACTATTTTCGTTTCAGAAATGTAAAGCCAAGGTTAAAATCTTCTGAGCAAACCGATGCAAGTATAGTTTCTTATCCAATGACATCAGTAAGAGAATGCAAAATAAAATTCATAGCCGAATGGGGTGATACAAAATCTGAATCATTCGTTTGCTTGACTCCAAAGCCGTTCTCACGGCAAGATCGGCTAGAAAATAAAAAGGTTGCCTTCAATTCAAGCATGTGTGATCAAATATTTGATTTGTTGCTGAAAAATAATTACATAAGAATTCTTGATCACCATGTCAAGCCATCAATTCAAGGACGAATGTATTGTAGGCTGCATCATTCGTTCAAACATAATTTTGAGGATTGCAATATGTTTCGTCAAATAGTTAAATCGGCCATTGATAAAGGACGATTAAAATTTGTTGAGACACCAAGAGATGACCAGTCTATTCTGATTGGTCCAAATGGCAAAAAGTTTTTTCATCGGTTTTGCTTGTCCTTTGCGGTTCCGCACCTACCTAATTTGATCTGAGTAGAAAGTATGTTCTAAAGAAAAATAGATCTGAATGTTTTAGTAAAACGTCTGTTATTTTCTTCATGGCTCCAACGGTAATTGTGCAATGATTTGACCTGCTTTTTATTTTGAGAGAAAATGAGGGTCAGTTTATGGTTTGTGCCTTTTCTAATTAAACATGGATAAAATTTGTGTGGTTCACCATCAAGATTATTATACGCAGCAGTTATTCTTATGTGAATGGTAAGAAGACGACTTTATTCAGCACATATCAGTTAGCCATAGCAGAACACAATGTAATAGCCTATAATCTGAAGTGAAATCTTCGCCGCCACCTAAGAGTAATGTAAGGTAATGTGAAACATATCAAGGTCCTTGCCGAGGAAATATTATGCACTTTTCAAGGATCAATAAAAATTACATACACCAACACCATCAGGATTACATATCACCAGAAGTAAACACGTGCATAAACAAACAGGAGAAACCCACCCCACCCACCCCCTAATTTTGACCTATGGTTTGCTTTAGTGTTCCTATCAATCAGAACCTCAGGCCAGTAGGGCATTCCCACATGCACTTGTGATGTAAACAACATAGCATATATGCCTGCACATAAACTAACTGGGGTGCAAGTGCCTTAGATAGGTGGAAGCATATAACAAGCGTTACCTGCATATCCCGGAGTTCTAAACGTTACCTGTAACTATCAATAAATTCCTTGTTAATGCCCACAGTGGATCCTTTGGTACCAGCAGCCAGCGAAGGCGGTTCGTATGGGAGAACAGTTGGTAGCGCCCGCAACGTTGGTGGACGAGGAGGCTGATGGATTGCTGGTATTCCTCTATGGTGTCCGCCCTCCTCGATGGTGGATCGTGCATGGTGGAGTGGGCATGCAAGAGCGCCACAGCAGCGACACATGTAGTTGGGATGATGGCAGCGACGACACGTGTGGTGGTGGTGGTGGTGACACCGGCGGCGAGCGAGACGGCAGGCAGTAATAGAGGTGTCGCTTCTTGAGAGAGAGGGGAGGGGGGTGGATGTACAGGGCCAAGGTATCACCATGTCGCGAGGGGAAAGTAAAATTGGATCGGAGAGAGAAATTTGCGGGGCACGACTGTTGGGAAGTTGATGCTCATGAGCAAAAAAATTTGGTGGGTTCGAATGGAAAAATTGATTGGGGAAACTGGAGGTGGGGCTTCGGTTTGAAATAAGATCGTGAGCGGAGCGGTTCGTGTGAGAGGCGAGGGATCAATTGGAAGGTTCTTGAAAAAAATCTTATATATGTTTTTATGTGTTTAGGAAGGTAATCTTATATGTATGATATGATTTTTGAATTCTTAATTGCCTAATGTTACTTGATTAAAATCGATTCTATTTTTAGTGGGAGGAAGAAAAAACCAGCATGGGTGATGGAAGGTGGTGGCGAAAATAAACCGTGGAGACGAAAATAAACCATGCGTACCCGCCTATCAAATCCCATTTTAGGAGTAGGGATAGTTGATAAAAACAATATTTGAGTAGTGATTTGATTTGGTAAGTAGTGATTTGTTTTGTTAGTAATGATATGAAAATAGTGATTTGATTTGGAAAAAAAATGCGCATCTGGCTGTGTTGGTAAGTAGTGATTTGATTTGAACAAGTTAATGCATGGCATTATTTTAGGGAAGTGTAGATTTCATTGAGTTAATGCACGCGTCAAATAGGCCGGCCAAATTTGGTTGTGGTTGAGCGAAAGGTCGCGTGTAAGACACTTATAGGTGTGATATAAGGTTTACTGAGGGGTTGGCGGGAGGTGAGGTGAGACTACCAACTCCCCCTTAGGAGTAGAGATTAAGGCGCATCTTTTAGTGAAGAACTGGAACAAAGAGTTAACACATACTCCCTCCATTCTTTTATATAAGGTGTATTTGTATTTTGATAAAATTCCACAATGTAAGGTGCATTTCTTCTAATTCCTCGTAATTCCATCGTTACCTTTCAAAAAAAGGAGAGTATATCTCCCCTGATTGCATGCATCTTCTCTTGTAGAGAGAAAAAAAGGAAAGCATCTCTCTCCTGATTGTGTTTATCTCTTACTTTCCTTACCTGATGATTTAGTTGCCGCTAATCAATGATTTTGCCAAGGTTAATTTCGTCCTAACATGTGTATAATTATGTGCCTTGGTCACCGTGCCGAAAATAATACATCTTACATAAAGAAATGAAGGGAGTAGTGAATACATGAACTCCTCAAATTACGGTCATCCCTCGAGAGTATCCCAATTATTGTCACCTTGGAGTCTACAAATCAGAACAATAACAGATGCATATAACTTGCAGATAGCATCAAGAACTCAAATATATTCATGGAAACATAAAATGGTTCAGATATCAAATCATGGCACTCGGGCCCTAGTGACAGGCATTAAGCATAGCAAAGTCATAACAACATCAATCTCAAACAAAAAGATTAAGACGCTCCTTTTAATAGAAAACCGGAACAAAGAATTAACACGTAGTGAATATATATGAACTCCTCAAATTACAGTCGTTCCTCGAGAGTATCCCAATTATTATCACCTTGGGGTCTACGAATCAGAACACTAACATGTGCATATAACTTGCAGATAGTATTAAGAACTCAAATACATTCATGGAAACGTAAAATGGTTCAGATATAAAATCATGTCACTCGGGTTATAGTGACAAGCATTAAGCATAGCGAAGTCATAGCAACATCAATATCAGAACATAATGAATACTAGGGATCAAGCCCTAACAAATTGACGCGATTACACGATCTCATCCATCTCCATCTATCTCCAGCACGTCTGTGATAGAATTACTCACTCCTAGTGGTGAGCATCATGATTAACTTTTTTCAAGTGCTTGTTCAACATTTTTTTGAAATACTTGATTAACATTCTTATATACATGATCAAAAGAATTCATCATTTTTTAATACGCTGGTCAACATTTTTCTATACACATATAACATTTCCCGAATGCTTGATTAACATTTTTAAATACTTGTTATTTTTTCAAAATGCTTGATTAACATTTTTATATACATGATCAAAATATTTCATTATCTTTTAAATACATGATCAACAATTTTTTCTATACACATTCAACATTTTTCCGAATGTTTGATTAACTTTTTTCAAATACTTGTTCAACAATTTTCAAATGTATTTTGTAGAGTGTTTTTAATAATAATATATATATATATACTATATATATATATATATATATAGGGAAAATCCATCCTACCACCCGGTGGTAGTTACCCCATATGTCTCATATACTACCATGTGGTACTATATATATACTACTTTATCATTTTAAATATATTCATATACTATATCTAAGATATTTCAAAGCAAGTTACATGAAAAAATTACGTATGAACCCATAGTTTTTGTTATATTTGTGAAATATGTACATATTTGTACGTAAAAAAAAGCATACTCAAAACATGGTATATACTACTTAAAAATTAGTATATATACTACCTAATCATTGTTATATACTACATACTACACGTACATACTCTCAATTTTGATAGATACTACATATAACATACAAAACGCAAGTGATGGTAACTACCACTGCTTGTACGAAACATTTGTCATATATATATATGGAATACTTTATTTAGTATAAAAAAGTAAAAGCATAAAGAAAAAACAAAAACAGAAAATAGAAAGAGAAAAGAGGGCCCATCTCGCTCGCCCCTTCATCGATTTTGGCCCGATTTAAAAGAAGTGATCAAAACTCTCCTCCAGTGGATCTGGCCCGATTTGGTCTGGAGGCCTGGGCTCACGCAGGGAGAGTTGGAGGCAAGCTCTCCTATGTGACGCATTCTGCGTCAAGCAGTCGCGTGATCTCATAGGGGATCGATAGACTGGGCCAACCCATCTCTCTTGCGAACAGTAGATCACACTGGAATAAAAAAAGATGCGATGCCAGGTTTCAGACGCTAGATCCGTTGCTTCCAATCATATGATTCGAACCAGTTGAACTAGCTAGCTTTCTTGATCACAGAACATTGCAAAACCTTAAGAAATCTCAAACGCTGATTCGATCGTTTTTCAAAAAATTGAACACAATTTTTTTTCTAAAACAAAACATGTATGTTTTATCAAACGCAACATTATATTTTTCTACAAATTTTGAGAAAACTCGAACATTTTTCAACAAACAAACAAATTTTAGAGACGCAATTTTTTTTTAGAACGGAAACATTTTTTCAACTACCCAAAAAACTGAACAAGAACAATTTTTCAAATTCCAAAACAAAATTTGGAAACACGAACAACTTTTGCATGCGAACATTACATAAAACTCCAGAACAAAATTTGAAAAAACGAACATTTTTTTAAATTCCCAAAAATATTGGAAACGGAACCTTTTTTTTAAATTTGCAAACAATTTTGGAAACGGAACATTTTTTGAAACTCCGAACAGAACATGTAAATATGATTTTTTTTAAATTTACAAACAAATTTTGGAACAAGAACATTATTTTCAAACTCCCCAAAAAAATTTATGGAATTTATGAACAATTTTTTCAATTTGTGAACAAAATTTGAAGACATGAACATTTTATAAATTTGTGAACAAATTTGGAAAGCTGGAACAGTTTTTGAAATTTCTAAACAACTTTAGAATGCAAAAAAAAAATTGAAAACATGGACAATTTCGAATTTGTGAACAAAAATAAAAAGTTGAATTTGCAAACAATTTGTTAAAACTTGAACAGTTTTTGAATCTGTGTACAAAATTTCAAAACAGGAACAATTTTTTAAATGACGAACATATTTTAAAGGTTGAGAACAAAATTAGGAAACACGAGCAATTTTTAAGTTTCCGATTTTTTTTTGAAACATGAAACCTTGAAAAAAAGGAAACGAAAAAAAACCAGAAAAGGGAAAAGAAAACAGAAAATTGAAAGAGAAAAGAAAAACACGACAACCGGTTCAGGGAACCTTTCCCCAAACCGGTAAAAACCGGCTGGGAAAACTCTTTCCCAAAACCGGAACTGCCTTCTACAGTGGGAGATGGGCCGGCCCAGTAGATCGCTCCCCTATGCGATTGGATTTTCCGCAAGCTCGGTCGCAGAAAAACTCCGACTCCGACAATAGCTCTCTCTCTCTCTCTCTCTCTCTCTCTCTATCCCCCCACGCGCAAAGAAAATCTCCAGCCCACGCCGGTTTCTCCCCACAATTCGAGAGCTAGGGTTCGTCAAATCTCCTCCAAATCTCGCGGCGCGTTGAGTGAGGCGAGGCGCAGGAGAACAGATCAACCGACCAATTGCCGGTGAGGAGGGTTCGCGCATCACAGGAAGCATGGCGGCGGATAAGAGGCCGGCCAAGGACGCGCTAGTCGCCGGCGAGGAGTGCCAGCCTGCTTCGGTGGACAAGCGCGCCGATGAGGAGGGTTCGCGCATCGCCGGAAGCATGGCGGCAGATCTAGTTGGGCCGGCAAAGGATTCGCTGGCCGCCGGCAAGGAGTGCCTGCTGAAGCGGTCCCAGGATGCTTCGGTGGAGAAGCGCGCGCTGAAGCCGGGCACCACCAAAAAAAGGAAGGCTGCGGCGACCGGTTCTTCCGCGGTACTGGAAGCTGGTTATGTGAAGTCGGTTCCAGGGAAAAAAATGACGCGGCTGCCGCAGGCGGACGTCGCTCGGATCCTTGCCCGTGTGATTGATGATGACCGTAATGCCCCGTCTGACTTCAAGGCCCTGAAGCTCCAGAACCCTGACTTGATTCCTTCGCCAGAAGAGGAGATGGATGAGGAAATGGTGGCTTATTATGCTGGTGTGCGTGCCTACTATAAAATTGGTGAGGACTATTCCAAATTTCAGGCCTGGGTACGTGGTGAGTACGCAAAGAATGGATATGTCGAGGTTGATGATGACTTTCTTGCTAAGAGGGCCCGAGTCCGAGCAGATAGCGACAGAGCACGGGAGGATATGCTCAAAACAATCAACTTCTCTGACGATGACGATGATCTTAAGAGACTGCTTACAAAAAGATGGTATTGAATCCATATGATTTGTAATGAGCAATCTGCGGTCGCATTTTTAAGTTTAGCCATGTGTTTTGACATTGTTACTGTGATCCATGTCAAACTGTGCTAAGCTAAGCACTGGTGAATGCTTTGTATAATTATTCACTATGTTATATCAATCAGTTTGTCATTTGTCGTGAGGATGGGCTTTTGTACTTACATTGCAGAACTGTGTCTTCTCCTGCAGCTGCCAAGGCAAAATCTGATGTAATGTGCTTCCTCTGATACATCTGCCTAAAATAGCTGGCCCTACTCGCTCACTGGTGTTATGCCCTTTCAACCTTACATTAATTGGTTTTGCCTTTTGTTATTCTTCATTCATCGTCTCTTTGGGTGCATTTTTTACTTCTTGCAGTTCCTAATACATTTTTTAGACGGGCTAATGCATTTAATTTTGGTGGTAAAGACTTTCTTTTACCCCGTTGGAACGTACGGGCCCTTTTGCTAGCAACTTCCAATTGAACCACATCTAGGTCTCGTGAGGAAATCTAAATCCTAGTCGTGCCATTTAGATAGGGCAGTGCTAGGTGCCGGCCAACCCGCCCAACGTTCAGCAGGTCATCCCCCAGCTTGCCAGAGTTCTACCTTCGAGCGAATGGTGGTCATATAAGGCGTGCTTCAGCTTTGAAATCGAGCGAGAGAAGGGGAAAGAGGTGTGCTAGAGCGAGGATGGAATGTTGATGCAAAAATCAGGGACTGGGTCCCTTGGACGATGTCGTAACCTTCCGGCGATGGCGCGGTGACCATCATATGGCGGTGAGAAATTAGTCGTTCTCCCGCGAGTGAGAGTTCCTGCTTTGAGAGTGTTTTGAGCGGCGTGCCATTTAGGTAGGGTAGCGCTAGGTGCCGGCCGACCTGCCCAATGTTCAGTAGGTCGTCCCCCAGCTTGCCAGAGTTCAACCTTCGAGCGAATGGTGGTCATATAAGGCATGCTCCAGCTTTGAAATCGAGGGAGAGAAGGGGAAAGAGGTGTGCTAGAGTGAGGACGGAATATTGGTGCAACAATCAGGGACTGGGTCCCTTGGACGACGTCGTAACCTTCCGGCGATGGCGCAGTGGCCATCATATGGTGCTGAGAAATTAGTCGTTCTCCAGTGAGTGAATGTTCCTGCTTTGAGCGTGTTGTGAGCGGCGTGCCATTTAGATAGGGCAGCGCTAGGTGTTGGCTGACCCGCCCAACATTCAACAGGTCGTCTCCCAGCTTGCCATGGTTCGGCGGGGGGATGGACACGTTGCACAAAAATCCAAGAAGCATAGCGCGGGGGCGGAAGTGATTACATGGGCGGTTTTTACTCAGGTTCGGGCCACCGCGAGGCGTAAAACTCTACTCCTGCTTTGGTGGATTGATGGTGGAAAAGGTGGTGGTGGGCGCAGCACACTTGCCCGGCAAGGTTGCCTCGAGGCGAAGTGGCTACGTGCGTACCGATATGTGAGGGGACGTGCTTGCCAATCTCGTGAACCCTTTCTATAGTTGCCATGGGCCTCCTTTTATAGGTTAAGAGGTCACCATAGTGGCAAATCAGTCTTTACATACTGATTAGATAGCAAATAGTGCTATCATACCTAACTCTGCAGGCTGACAGGGCGCATTAAATGCGCCGCCTAGTATCACATCATAGCGTGCCCGACAGCCCTTGCCGAGCTATTTTGCCAGCTTCGCGCCTGCTTGCTTGACACGTCTCATGACGGGTGTCATATGGAGGTGTTTGATGTAGGAAGTGGCTGCCATGTGGCGAAAAGTAGCCACTTAGTCATCTTGGGGCTTGACACCGCACTGATCTGTGACTTGCGTCGCTCGTGAGGTGGAGCGGTGGAGTGGTTGGACTCCGCAAGCCCCGGCAGGGCCTGCCGAGATGATCTGGAAGTATGCTTCCGGGGCAAACCTAACCTTGCCAGGCCCGGCTGCCCGGCAAGGGAGGTCCTTTCCTTCGCGGTACCTTGCTTCTCTGGTTCATCTTGATCTTCTTTATTTGCACTTGGACCCTTTGATGAATTGGTCCTCCTTGCTTGGTTTGATCCTGGTGTTGTAATCTTTGCCCTTGCGCCTGTGCACAGTCTGGGCAACGGACCCAGGGTTTGTTGCACCGACAGAAAGTTAGCGCTAGCTATAGAGATAAGAGGATTGTGTGGGTGTAAAAGACGAATAGAAATCATAATTCATTAGAAAAGTGGATTCAGATATTTGAAGAAGATATCATAGTGTTTTAAACCGACGCATGCATGAATTTGTACAGTAAAACGGGACAAAGCTCTCTCTTTGTGTGGTGCAAATAGTTCTATTTTTTGGTTTTTTTCGTTGAGGGAAGTGGGAGTTGATTTGGTACGTACATTATTACATGTTAGGATTGTCCCTAAAATTAAACCCGCGCATTGTTATCCCGAGAATTCAGATATCGTGCTCCCAAAACTCGCGCCTTGCTATCTCGAAATTACAACGCGCGCGAAAACTCCCTCCAGCTGCCAAATCCCGAAACCCGAAATCCCCCTTCTAATCCTGAGCCGATAGGGCCGCTAGATCAAATCGGTTGGGGGCACTTTTGTAACATACCCTACATTTTGGACAAGCGCATCGCTAAGTCATGGTTCCCCCCTCCCATCACCTCCTTTTCGCCATTCGAAATCCCAGGCCGCCATAACCTCTGTGCTCCAGCCGCGAAACCCCACCCTCCTCCATCCACCACCCCACCACTGCCCAGCTAGAGCCTTTTCCCCGACGACGTCATCCACCGCAACAACTCGACGTCCCTCATCCACCACCCCTGATGAGGATCCATCGTCGATCTCGTCGTCCCGCCGGTTCAGCCGCCCCGTCCTCCACCTCCAAGGAGCTGCTCCGATGATCGCCTCGTCTATCATGGCTGCTCCATCCCCACAACACCGCCTTAACCTGCTCCACCGAAACCACATCATCCTCACCGACTTCTCGGACGAAGCCGAGGCCTACTCGGTGCCACTAAAGAGGTTGTACACTCATCGCATCACACCTTCTCCTTAACTTGACCTCCGGCACCGCCGATGCTTTATCCCGCTCCCCCATGGTGCGGCTACCTCGTAGCCTATGCCGCCAGAGACATCTCCACCGTGGCTCTCCCCTAGTGCAAGGCTCCCTTGGCGACAACGTCCATACCAGCTGGAGTCGTTGTTGCTGCTCCGACTCTCGCTCGCTCGCGCTGCTGCTCTGCTACTGCTATAGCTCTCGCTCGGTCGAACTGCTGCTCTTCTATCCCCCTTGCTCGTGCTGCTGCTCTGCTCTTGCTCTTGCTCGCGCTGCTGATGCTGGTACACGGGCTGCTGCAGCTACACGAGTTGCTGCTCTGGCTCTAGCTCGCGCTGCTCCTCCAGGCGCTGCTGCTCCAGCTGCTATATGCTATTGTGTTCCCCGTTGACCGCCTGCTGATTTAGATCACTGTTTCTCTACTACTAGTGCTCGAGCCGCCTAAACTACATGTGAAGTGCCTCTTTGCTACCAGTGCGTCAGTTTCGACAGTAACATTCAGATTCCACAGTTAATTTTAGTTTCGGCAGTTAAGTTCAGAGTCAACAGTTTTTACCTCATCTGTTGTAGTCAGGTGTTTTTCGTGATGTAAATTTTACAGCTATCACTTTTTGGTAATGTATTTTACATAATCTATTGGAGATGCTATTAGAATCCCACTTGAGATTAAGGATGTATGTCTTGTACTGCATCAGCCTCGACGTCTTACGGCTCGCCGGAGCTGCTCCAACTATGGAACCATCGATCACAACAAAGTAGTGCCCTGGATGCCGTCTATACACACCTCAGATCTTCCTCCACACCTCCGATAGCCACCTCTGCCACAACTTCTTTAGCGACCAACCCAATGATGTTGAGGTCGACACGGCTACGCCTAAGAGGTTGTACACTTGTCGCATCACTTATTAGTCTACAGTCATGTTGATCCATTAGGGCTATTTTGGTTCAAAGGAAAAAGTGAAGGAAAAACATAGCAATAGGAAATTTTCCTATGGCACTCTAATATTCAATTATTCATGCATTTCGTTGAAAGGAATGGAGAAAAACATCCACCTGGACCTACTTTTCAAAATCCTATGCATGAAAACAAGACTAAGTGCATTAGTGGTAGAATAACATTCTAAATGTACACACTTTCATATGGTTTCACTTTAATTTGGCCATGATTCGTTGCATTCCTCTGATCTTCCAATTCATGTGAACCTAGGGTACATATCATTACTTGTGGGGCACATATCTCTGTCTACTATCTGGTTCACCTAGGGTATGCCTATGTTGTTCATCTTGGGTGGTAAACAAATAGTAAAGCAATCACCATCTGTCTTTTTTTATTAAATTAAAGTTATGATCAGCCTGCTATCATTGTTTTTGGATCCATCCACTGGTTGTTACCATCACTCTAGATTTCTGCATGCTCTCCTTACATAATATCACTATATTTTTTCGTATGCATGTCAGATATTGTACACAGTCATGCTGAACATGTAGAGAAAAAGAGAAGAGTTTTGCACGGCAATACAATGTCATGCAGACATCGCTCTATGGTGGGTTCGATGGCAAACCCTCCCCCCTCTCCAGATTGTAATCCATAGGAAGGTATCTGTTATGAGGCGGATTCAGACGCAGCTGACCACTCCTATTTAACCCCCAAGGTGTTTGCTCTAACTTGGCATGATGATGTTGGTCATATCATGCATATGTTGCCTTGCAGTGCCTACTTTCGACATCATATATGTCATCTGCTTAGTTTAGACATGTTGTGCAATGCCACCTGTTTAGTTTCTATATCATATATGAGAATTATGCAGTCTCGTCTCTTTTAGCCAGCCATAATATATGTGAAATATGCAATGCCATCCTATTTAACCAGGCACCATATATTTGAATGGTATCTTGCGAAGCCTTTTCTTCATTACATTTCCATTTGTCGACAATGTTTGTACATTAAACTACTCTTCCTGTGAATCAGCCATTTGAGTGGGTGATGGAAAATTTTGGAGTGAAAACAAGGTCTTGATAGCTCCTCAGAGATGGATTCAGAGACAGATGACCAGTTCTATTCCCCCACCGAGGTGTATGCTCTAACTTGGCACTGTTATACTGCTCATATCATGCATATGGTGTCTTGCATTGCATAGTTTGGCATCATATACACAATATTCAACACCATGTTCTTAGTTCAGACATCATATATGTGAATGCCCTCTGCTTAGTATATAAATCACATATGTGAATTAAATCATGCGACCCTGATTACTTAGATAACATGTATGTGAATTATGTCATGCAAACCTATTTACTAAACATATCATATAATCATCTCATGCCATCTTGGTTTAGTTAGTCATCATATCTTTGAATTATGTCATGCTATGCTATCCAGTTTAGATAGACATGATATATGTGAAATTATGTCATGCTATCATTTTTAGTTAAACAATATACATGTCAACTATTTAATGCCCTCTTTTTCCACACTATTTATTGCATCTATATCTCATGCAAGGTCTGAACATTCAACTATATTTCCTGTTTATCAGCCATTTGAATTGGAGCGGGTGATGGCAGTATCTCTGTAGCCCGAATGTACCGGCTTAAACACTCGGGGCTAGAGGGTAAGAGAGCACTTGGCACATTAACATTAAGGCCCTCCATCAGGGCCCAACCCTTGTCGACCAAATTCTGAGCGACAACAAATCTTGCATTGAACTGCGGGTCTCGGGGGCCTCTTGTGTGGCATGGCAGACTCGGCCTTCGATCGCCGCCGCGTGTCTGCCTGTCGTCATAGGGTTGGCGCCCGTATGAGACGTCTTGCGGTGGGAGCATCAGAGTGGGATCGTAATCGTCATGCCGTCAGGTCAAAGCGACTCGATCACACCTCTTATCTCCATACTAATCTGTCAAAGAGGACGACACCCAGCGCCTCCAAGAGCCGAGTGGGCTATGGGTCGACTGAATGGTCTCGGCTCGCTCTGACGTGTTGTTGATGTGATCCCTGGACTGGGACACCGCCGGGTTCTATGACAGCGCCATCTTCGAGAGTGCGTGGATCTAACGGATCCTTCCTTGGTCGTAGAGCCGGAGGGCTGGATGGAATCAACGATCTGAGTACCGCTGCCAAATTTTGCAGTGGAGTGCTAAGTACCTGGTTCTTCCGAGGAAGGTCACTCGGGAAAAGCTGGCGCTTGTGCCGACTAGAACTAGGCTAGCAGCACGGTCATCCAGCTCCTTCTGCAGCCGCTCAAGGCATTCTCGCTCGACCAAAGTGGCCAAGCATGCCGACTCCATGCACTACAAAAAAAAGACACATCCGTGACATTTTGGGCCGAACGATTTTTTTCCTGTCATACTTATGACACTTCTATGATGATAATTGTGACAAAACCCGGTATCATCATAGATGTGGTGGGCTCCTACTTCTATGACAAAAAATCATGACAGAAAATGGGCTTTTCGTCCTGGGCGGGCCGGAGACGCAGCTGCATGACATTCTTTGGGCCGTCCATGACGGAAAAAACCATGGTAGAAGCGAGGGTGAGGAAAATATCGGGGTGTTCCTGGTTACGGTGGGTGGTCGGGGCCGAGCGATGCGCGTTTCTCTCATACACATACGCGCGTGTGTGTGAGGCGTTGGCTGTAACTGAACCCGAGCGAGGTGTTGGGCTCTAACTGAACCCGAGCAATTGCATTGCAGGCTACGCGTTACTGAACCCGAGCGACCGATCGATGGCTGTTAACTGAACCCGATCGAGCGATTCCTTCGCTACTGCTGCTAACTGAAGCCGATCGATGCTGCCTCTGGATGAACA